>NW_026971017.1:0-6000 GCF_963678635.1 Symsagittifera roscoffensis
CTTATAGTGTTTGTAGGCCGAAAATAGATATAAAATGATACCACCCTTCTAAATCCGCCCCGCAATGCTACATAAATTAACATTGTTTCTACAATTACTCGAAAAGTTTTTACTAAAAAGACATTCATAAGTAGATTGTCATTTGTAATCATAATTTGATTATTAATTGGGTTTCTTATTTAGGATTAATTTACATAACAGTTTATTTTGATTTTATCTTGCTCAACGAATAGTTTATCTTGACCAGGATAAACTATTCGTTGTTTTAGACGAATAGTACAGCAAAAGTATGTTATGGATATAATTTTCGAGAAATCTTTGTACAATCACAGTTTAATCAATTTATTTACAAATGTCTCGTTGATTCTGAAGATTAGAAAGGGTAAGACTTGTCTTCTGGGTTTTTTCGAAACAATCAGTCAGTCTATGAAGGAATGGTTTTGGAACAATTCAGGATACAAGTCTATTAACTTGTCCACCCTCTTAAACTGTTTTCGGGTCCATTTGATACTGTATCGCGACTTGCTCTCTTTGGGAAACGTTTTACGCTCAACTTCCGAAAGAAACTCGTGGGAACAATTCAGCTCAAGAAACTCGCAAATCTCGAGCATTTTTCTGTAGGGCTTCCGCACGAATTCCCGAATGAAAACCACTTTCAAATCTGGATTGAATTTTTTAATGAATTTTTGAGCTTGTTCAACGATCGTAATGTATCGTGACACCACTCGTGGTAAATTTTTTCCCGTGTCGAGTAAAGTATCAGTCTGATTGAGACACGTGTTCACGCCTTTGTGCTTTTTGATCAGTTTCTGATGCTCAACTCCTTTTGGAGACACTTTTAGGTCACGCAGAATGTAATCATACATGGCTAGTGTGGCGATGTTGTCAAATGGGTTTCGTAACACATAAATAACCTTGACATTATTGAACCATTTGTGCAGATTGTGCAGAATTTTTTCGAACATGACCGGGTTATTGGAAAACGCATCTACTGTCAAATCGCCTTCTTTGTCTCCAACTAGCTGCACAGTTTGGTTGTACTTACCATTCCACAAGTTGGATAATAACAGGTCATAACTATGGCGTGAAAAGGGTCAATCTCACAGTCAAGCTACCCACTCAGTAGCGGATTCAGGGGGGCTGGGATGCGGACGCTTTTTCTTCCTCGGGGCATCGACCCCCTGCCGACCCAAAGGGTTCCCCTTTGTACTATTTTGAGACATCCATTTTTGGATGACTGACCTTAAAATTTTTCTAAAGGCGCCTTTGGCGCCCATCTATACTAATTTTGATAGTGAAGCGCGCGCCCAAAAATTGCGATTTTTTGGTAGAAGTTTTCCAAAAAGTGCCTGAAAAAGTGGTTTAGGAGAGCTCAGAAAATCAATTGGATCGTCCTAAAAAAAGCCAAACTTTTCAATTTTTTTTGAAAATGAATCCCTCTTCGAGAAGTTTCTAGACCCGCGCCTGTACCCACTCTCTTGTTTCTTCTCATGGTAAGTTCCCCATATTTATATTTTGCCAAAAAACCGAAATAATTTTAAAAGCTTAGCAACATAACCTGCTGGAAAATTTCAAACCTTATGGTTTCAGAGAAACGTTTTTCGACATTCTCAAGTCATATCTTTCAAATCGGGAACAATTTGTACAAATAAACCAAACTTCATCACAACCACTGAAAATTGAGCATGGTGTACCGCAAGGCTCAGTGCTCGGCCTCCTACTTTTTCTCTTATATATTAATGATTTACAACAAAAAGGTAAAAAAAAGCAATGTAGTACTATTTGCTGATGACACTGCAATTTTTCCTTCTGGAAAAACTGAAAATTGTGTTTCTGCAGCTGAAATTCGTAAAAACATCTAATTGGATGATTCAAAACAGTCTGACAGAAAACTCCGATAAATGTTTATTTATGAGTTTTGGTAAAACCGCCATATCAATGTTGCACGTTCCAGGGCAAGTGCTAAAAACTGTTGATTTTTCCAAATATTTAGAAATTGAAATAGCCGAAAAATTTGGCTAAAAATGTTATTTTGAGAAATTAACCAAAATACTTTCGCAGTTCTGTGGGTTCGTTTGTAAATTTAGAAAATGTTTCTCAAAAAATCAATTACTGATTTTTTATAATGCATTTTGCCAGTCAAAAACAAATTGTGGAAGTTTTATGTACGGAAATACGTACGAAACGTATTTAATTGAAAATTGGAAAGTTCAATAACGAATCATTAGAGGAAATTTTTTCTAACGACGTTCTGAGTCCCTCGTCGATTTTATGGAGAACAACGAGTTTTCTTACTGTTTTCGATTTTGTCCTGAGTGAATTATTCGAAATGCTTTGAATGAGCTTCGTGACCGCTCTCAACATAAGTTTCCCAATCTAGAACAATTTCACAGTGACGACAAACAAGACATGCTACAAAATACATATTACCTTCTGAATACTGTAGAACCATTCAAAAACGTAAATCAATTGATAATCAGCTACTTTTAGCTTATAAATGGCTGATCAAATATAGTTTATGTCCTGAAGACTTGTTGGAAATGAGTGATAACCTTTTCTCAATTTTTTTCAAAGGTTTTTCAAGGTTGTACCTACGTAATATTATGCAACTTTTTTCCATTTTTGTTTAACTAGTAAGTTCATGTCCCTCACAATTGCTCTCTCAACATTACCCGGGTTCATTGCTCGTTGAGTTGAAATATTCTTCAATGACCCCTCCAAGCAGTTTCTAGTTTATTAAAATGTATAACTTTTGACTGCTGCTAGTAAATGAGTTCAACTTTAGCAGATGAAAATTTTTAAATAGGATATTTTGCTACTCGTGTTTTGCTAACTTTTTGCTCGTTCCTGACAACGCGTTAACTTACAGTTTCAAGATGCAAGATAATCATTAATCAAGATAAACATTAGGTGGTAAAAGTAAATAATAGAGAAAGTATTCATAGAGGTACCAAAAAATGAGCATAACGGTAGAGATAGTCTTTGAAAAATCGCATGTCTTCATGGAGACTGCCGCTCGGGTGAAAAACACGGTTTTATGATCCAGCTAATGAGACTAAATTTCCATGTTTTCAGCCTATCGAGATCGAAACTGGGTAATTCCAGGCCGTCAATATGAGTTTTTTCAGGCTACCGATCAAAACGATCCTTCAAAATTAGCTATTTTTCCAGTTTTATTAGAGCAGTGTGATACTTTGCGGCCGGACCGACCCGGAAAAGCTTTTCAGCGACCGGTGTGACTGAAGAAAACATGAAAGCAACTGGTACGACCCATAAAATGCCTTGAAAACGCCCAGTTTTGAAGAAAAAAAATACCAGCGACTGCCGCGTCCGAAAAAATATAAATCCTTGTCGATGCGACCGACGCAAAAGCGTCGTCGATCGACTGCATTGCGACTTATTTTCAATTCATCCCGTGCTTCAACTGGAAGTTTTGAGTGGTAAGGCGTACACTCTCAGAGTGTTCAATCTCCTGCCATGGCAGTGATAGTGTGTGAGAAAAAGCACTCAGTTGACCTCTAGATTCAGATCTAACACATAATGGCCGATTTTGCTACCACGTGAACGTTAAATATAAAATAATTGGTTTTGAGTCGAAATAAAAAGATATACTCAGCAAAAAAGTTCAGTCCGGAATGTGGAGAAATATGCAAGATGGACCATCCCTATACAGACCTGTTAAGGTCTACTGATAGCTCTACTGCAACTAGCCAATAAAATTATGGTTGCATCAATTATCAAAAAATCATGATATTGCATGGCTTGAACCTGTACGACAGTATATTGCAACCGTAGTGCCTCATATTGTGTGTCGCTACTTTTTTAAGCCAACAAACGGCGCCCCGACTTTGCGTAAACCAAAAAACATCTAACAAGTCAGCTTGAACAAGAGCTTTCAATGCAATTTTGCTCTAACAAGAAAACTCTGCAGCACACAAGACATATTTAGTATTTTGCCCTATTCAAGAATTTTCTGCGACGCTTTCAATTCAAAAAAGTTGAATCCTTGATGAAAAACATGAGTTATATCCTTTTGGGTATACTCATAGAGTGATTTCAGATATGGTACACCGACTGCTCGTCACGCTATCTTATTTTCGGCCGGATAGATTCGTGCAACTTCTTAGTCTAATACCAATCTTAGTCTTACTCTTATATCTCCTAGTCAGTAGATCTAGTGTACACCGGTTTATGCGAGTTAGTTCCAGAATGAGAACAACCGTATTCTAAGTTTAATTCAAGTTGTTCTGGCGTTGAAACTACAAGTAGTTTCAACACTTACAAATAAGTGGGTTGTTGGTTTGATGGAGTATGATTGGTTAGTATTCAATATTTTATAGAAATAAAATATCAGAATAACATCCAATAATAAATTATAGTTTAGATCTGGTTCCAAACAATTGAATAAGGTAACTTTGGTAAAAGCCACGTCTCAAATGTGTTTTTCTTGACCCAAAAATCATAAATCATGTCAGTTGAATTCATAATTAATTCAACTAACTTTATCCGAAATTTTGCTTTATGCAGCTTCATTTCTAATTATAGTTGCTAAATACTTATTCCTAACCTTTTTAAAATTGGCAAAAATACTCATTAGAAACAGTGGATGTAGGGGGAGGGGCGGAGGGGACGCCTCCTTTTCTCAGGAATTCGACCCTCAGCCAATCCAAAGGGTCCACCTTTGTACTATTTTGAGATACCCATTTATATATATTAATGCAATTGAGTATGGATGAAGATAAGCAAACAAATGATGGTAGTTTAACTTTACCAAATTGTAGAATAGTTCAGTATTTCTAATTTGCCTCGTCTGTAGTTTACTTGATATGCGATTTGAACCCGCTATCACATGACTGCTAGCTGGGCACCAGCACAACCAAGTAGGCCACAACGCAACAACTAAGCGCTGCAAGTTTATATGCCTCCGACACTCGTCTCCCCAGATAAGCCTAGTCGAACAACTTAAAAGCTCAGTAAAAAAAGTGAGATTAACCCCTTTCCTTTTGTAAGTCTCAGTTCTGGTGCCTCCATTTGCAGCCAGCCAAGAGCCCTCCCACATCGCCTGAGACACGTCAGACTTCCCGTGGAACGCATTTGGCTTTCTGATTGCCTGCTGGAAAAAATTGAACTCTTCTGCAACCAATGCATTCTCGTGCGCATCGATGAACGAAGCAATTATGCTGTGAGAGCTAGCTCCAATTCCAACAAAAAAGACAAAAGTTATCGGATTTTCGGCAACTTTGGTCGGAAGTTTCCTAAAACCGAATTTTTTTGCCCAGTATTTGAATTTTGTATGGTCGTGGAAACGTAACAAATAAGAGTTTCGCTCGACTTCGTGCGCCGGTTTATTAAGCGTTCTTTTTTCATCGGAATTTTTGTGATCTCTTCTAACCACAGTTTTGGGTAAACCAAATTCACTGGACGAGTCGTCGCCACCGGCTGTGGCGTGGACACCATTATGGTTCGGCAGATGCTGGACACCATTATGCTTCGGCAGATAAATTATGACCAAATTGACAACTAAAGTCCAAAACGCTATAATTTTAAGGCGGCGAAATGATCTCTGTTTCATTTTTAAATATTGAACACTTGTGTTTGTAGTTTGTTCAAATGACATACGGCGAATTTATGATTTTTTCCAAGCTGCTGCTAAGGGACAAACAAAATGACAAAATTTATACAATTTTTACTAACTAACTTTTACAAACAAATTGAAAGAGATTACTGTTATTACAAATTACTGAACTTGCAGGCGTTTTATGGCTACATGGAAAAAAACACTACTTGTGAAACGAACACTTCTGTTTTTGCATAACTTGAAAATTCATTAAAATTTGCTAGAACTTATCAATCTATGACCTGGTGAAAACAAGAAAACAAAAAATGAACAGAAGCCAGTACACTAATACAACAATCAATTTTCTTCTTAAAAGAAAAATTTTTCAACTTTTGCTAGAAATTCGCGCGGAAATTTAGTAATTACTTTATATGAAGAGTTTT
>NW_026971018.1:0-19884 GCF_963678635.1 Symsagittifera roscoffensis
GATATCCGAACTTTAGTTTACAACCTATAGGAGTTTTTTTTTCTAATCAGTTAGCGAGCATCATATACGCACTCAACATTTCCAGGAATTTTTAACACGCATAGTAAATTGATAAAATACTAGCAAATTTTCTTAACACAACAGGTTTCGCAGAAATGTGTTACCTAGATAATTGTAGATCTTTTTAAAGGAACCCATTTTCTTAAGTAAATGGACAGGAGTTTTGCCTACAAGATGTATACTCACAATTTTATTTAGATTGATCTACCTAAAAAGTCATGTAACTGAATGTTTAAGTTTACTGTACAAATTACAGACTAAATTTTATGCAGTTTCAATTTTATCACACAGGACTTCTTAATTTTTCTCCACCTCAATCAAAGGTTTTAAGGGGCTCATTGTAACATCACCAGCAGCATCTAAGACCATAGATTGAATTGCAACTAAAAAAACAAAATGCAGCTGAAACCCTGGAAAAGCTCGCCATTTTTATACAAATTACGACCTCTTTCGACCCTGATTCCTCTCCATGACCCTCCAATTTATTAACCCCCTCTTGTTGAAAGCCCCTATCGGATATTAGCACTTCCACCGAAGCATACATTATTAACTTAACCCTTTTCCACCAATCACCAGAAACTCTCCCATCCGATTAATTTGTGATATCAGAAGCTCCGTACGATCCGAGGACTAGTGTCCAAAAAAAATTGAGATCGAAAACTTCACATCCTCAGCATCCTCCGACACCCTTTCTAACTAAGAAAAGTGAGGGTCGGCAGAGAAAAATTTTTAACTTTTTGTCTGATGTGAATAAATAAAAACAAAAGAATCTAATCATATATCATTATCAAAATTAACCAGCTTCTGCAATCATAGACTTTACATTGCCATAAGCACACTTTAAACCCGTTAAAAATAAAATAAAAGCCGAAATGCTCAGATGAATGATCTACTTCTTTACAAGGATGCTTTGTTTTGCCTTCCATCTTCCTGATTCCCACAAACTTAATTATCAAATGATGACTACTCTGAATTATCATTTTCAATGTAGTATAACTTAGCAGCGAAAACCCAGCACAGACGTCATCAATTATTACGATCATCACAATCATCTTTATAACAAATTTGTTTACGACTATTATACTGACAATGGAGGTACTTAGCATATTGGTAGGGCGTTCTCTTCGAGATCGTCAGATCGTGTAATTGATCCCCTGCCTTGGCAATGATGGTGTGTGAGGACGAGCTCTCACTTGACCTCTAGCTCCAGGTCAACCACATCCTGACCCATTACTTCTGCAAATGTGGTACCACGTGAAAGTTCTAGACACAAAAAAACGGCCACGAATCGCAATAAAATAGCTTCGATCATCAACATAACTCAGCCTGGAATCCGGGGAAATAAAAGAAGCAGACTATGCATAAGCAGGCTGAATAGCTTTTCATAGATACTATGCAATTCGCAGAAACCGCAATTACAAAGAAATGAAAAAAAAACAAACAACCAATATTATTGTTCGCATTGGTTACCTATTCCCAATACCCTAAATTCTCCAATGTCACGTAATCACGGTTTTTAATTAAAAAACACTAAAATTTACGTTTATTCCTCAGTAAACAAAAATCGTTTGAGTCAGTTTGAAGCTTTTCTACCTCTCGTGAAAAAAAAAACAATTAAAAATGAGGTGAAAATTAATTACCATCAAAACTAACTTGCAAAGAAACATATTTAAGAGATGTACAAAAACACCACAATCAGTTGAAATCATTGACTTAACTACTTCATCGTTATCCTTTGGCTAAGTCTCAATAAAATAATCTCATTTCTTAGACCACCCTTCATTTGTGTACTTCCCACAAGTGGCCGCAGCCATTAGTTAGCGTGTCCTGAGCGTGCTCTTAAGCCGTCCTAACCCATCGTGCTGAATCACGCTCTGACAACCAATATTAATTTATATTCGGAGTGGTTCCGTTGTGAACTAACAAACTGATAATAGTCTTCTGCAAAAGGACCTTTAAGTTTAAAATGAAACCTAACAAATTGCAAAGCAGTAATTTGTATGTTTTACAATGAGTGTTTCAAGCCAGACTTTAAAAACAACATGATAGCAACACAAAACCACCTCAAAAACAGTTTGGGCGTTCGTGCTGAGCAAAAACTCATCAAGTGACAATCACACATGAATGCTATTGAAACAGAGCAATTTTGACCAGTATCCTTACACAGCCTTTTTTAGTCTGCCTGATTTGGGACGCTTGAAGGGAAAATCCGCGCCCAAATTTACGATCTTCCTTTCAGAGAAAAATTGTATAAAACCGGCAGTTATGACCCTCTCACGCCGACTGAAGTGTTTCTTGTTCAACAGCTACTGCATAGCAATTATAACCCGAGAACACGAACAACAAAAGGATGCAACCCACATTCAAACACCGATTGAACATTTAATATAGGAAGAATCTCTTCAAAATATATTAAAACAATATAAACTGTTAAAACTTTCAGTAAACCCCGGACAAGTGAGACCCAATCGGAGTCTCTTTAACGGTTTTTCTTGCTTTATATACTTTTGAATATGATTGTAAAGCCTTTTTATTTACCAATCAGATTTCATAAGTGACGTTTTACATTGTTTTTTTTAAAAATAAATGTTGACTTTTCGCACTGATCGCACTGTTTTTGATTAGAAAAAAAATGATCTCAATCACGAATGGTTTTCGCCCGTTTCTTTAGGACCTTTTGTAACCTCGGAAGTAAGAGTAGTACTAGGATCAATATTGGACTAAGTAATGGCACGAATATGTCTGACCAAAAATAGGCTGCGTGGCAAATAGACGATGTACTCGATCTGAATTACTCTATGAGATAGTTAACAAGTCCCATCCTAATAAGGTTTTTGCACTGATACAAGTAAGTTTTCTTTTAAGTCTTCATTCATGTTTCAGTATCGAAATGCCAATTGAAATTTTGCCTCGTCCGTCTTCAATTTTACGTGATACGGCATTCATCGATGAAAGTTTTGGGTACCGCGCAGTTATTGAGGAGTTTAAAAAGAAAGGACTGCACGGAATCTTGCTCCGTGGTAAGCGCATGTTCAATCACGGGTGCATATTTGTTCCATCTGACAGCGTTAATGGAATAGTGATTATCAAAAATTTATCTTCAGTTGATGAAAAGTCTGTCCAAAACATAGGAAAACCAATTCTAGAGCAGCTGGAGTGGCTAAATAATCGAAAAGTAGTGGATTGCAATTTCCATATACGACTTTGTATTCTCGCCAAAAAACAAAACCTGTCAGAAGAAATTTGCAAAGAAGTTTCAAAATTGGTAATAAGCAAAGAAGGACGCTTTCCTAACTTGGTATTAGAGTCGAATTCGGAGAAACTTGTGTCAATTGAAAGTTTATCAGAAAAACCAGCCGAATCTTCCCGTGACATCAGATGTAAAACACTGCTCAGCCTTATCAAAGAGTTTAGGGAAAACTCTGCTGAATACAGGTTGAACAATTTACCCTTCACAGCTTTCAACGAGCGAGACTGCACATTTAAAGACACTCAAAAAGTTTTGGCGATGTTCGATTCATATTTTCCTCAAAATTTGGACAGATTGGAAATTATTCCGCACCCGGATTGCATTGAAGACAATCTACTGAACAAAACTAAGAGTGAAGTAGTTCCAGATACAATTAGTTCCAAATTCGAAGGCGAAGTTGCCGAGTTTTTCAATCTTTTAAGATTATTCGAAAAAGATCACAGGGCCCATGGAGTCTTTGTCAAAGATGTTTCTAGCGAAATATTCGATCAACATTTGCAGCCTCTTTGCGACTCAATAAGCATTGAGTTTCAGTTCGACTGGCTATTCTGTGGAATCAAAGGACTGTTTCTGTTTGAGTGTAGTTATTCTCAAAACTCAGACAATCCAGAGCAAAGTATAATTAACAAAATCACACAAGTGGTGACAAAACACCTACCAATGCTAGAAATTCTGCTAATAGCAATTTCGAAATCTAACGAAGCTTTGGATTTGACGAATGATGATTTAAGAACAATACTGAACGAACATCTATCTGTAGTCATTTTCCTTCCGAACGTAGGCTGTAACGCAGCGGTGAAAACTTGGGAAGATGTAAAATCAAAACTCGACGAAAGGGTGATAAATTCACTTCAGACTGGAAATGCTCGATCTAGAATAAAATTTCTTTTCAAAAGTGAGCAGAGCGATGGATCCGTATATGATTTAAATTCAATAGGAGAAAGCTTGCAGTTGCTGCCAGAACCATTCAAAATCGAAGATTTTGTATATGAAACCACTGAACAAGAATACAACCTACCTTTAAAATGGGCAATGACAATTTTCTCTCTCAGCGTTTTGAAACTCAACATGTCGGAAGCAAAACAGAACAAGAAATTTTTAACCAACAGGGACAGATTTGGGGAGAATAAAAATCCTCTCAACTTTTTCATCAGCCCACAGCAGAAACGAATTCTCGATGAAAATCGACCGTTTGTGATTCTGGCTGGACAACATGGCTGCGGTAAGACTTCTGTTTTGATGGCAAAAGCGGAAATAGAAGCAAGAAAAGAGAGTGTGAAAAAGATCCTTTATTTTATTCCCGAGGAAAAGGAACCCTTTTACAAGTATCTTCATGAAACCAAAACGTGCTTTGGGTCCGAGCTTTTGAACGCAAAAACTGAATTGGTATTTCTTCGCTTAAAGAGGGATATTCTTTCAGAAGAGAGGCAACTGAAACAGAAAAGGCATCCAGAAAGCATTCACAAACTGTTACACTATCACAAAAATCAGATTTTGCATTTGATTAACAATAAAAAAGATCTGGTAAACCCCAAAAGATAAAAATGGCGAGCTGTAAAAAAGAGGCATAAGCAAGTCAATTTTTTTTCGATTTTGTCCGCTTTTCCAGCTTCGAAATGGTACCAAAAAGGCTTTCAAGTGAATTTTAACTTAGTTTGGGCCAAAAAGGAATGTGTTATAAAAATACAAGCAATTCTGGGACGTTTGCGTGGCTAAATGTAAAAAAAGAGTGGCATTTGAAGATATGATAAGTTAACAAACTCATTTTGAATGCCCTCTGATTTTAAGATGCAAAATTGATGCTAACGTTGCTGATGTTTGGCTATTTGACGAAATTTACAATCTTAACGACATCGTCCCATTAATACGCCAGGGTAAAAACCTACCAAAAGTTTGTTGGATAGCATTTGTTGTAAATGAGTTCACTGCGTATCCAATAGAATCACAATTGTCAGGGTTATATAGACAGCAGGAGCATTTGCGTCCAATTATTTTTCGTAAAAACTCTAACAGTACCAATGATGCTGTGCCAATAGACAATGAGTCAGGAAATGGGTTTGAAATAGAAGCCCTAAGGATCATTTTTCGATGCAGTCGACATATCAGTACACCTTCAAACGAATTGATTGCCGGCAATATTGGGATCCGTCAGACAACTCCTCACAACTGTGGGGTGTTTTGTTCCTATCAGGACAAGTTTAAACTAAGACCCTTGAGTGACTCAATTTTCAGGGATGACTCGTTCCTTGAATCCAAATACAGTAGAGACCGCTTCATAGTAGTGATCCATTCGCCCAATGAAACTTCATCACGCGAACAATGGGATGACGTATTGAACAACAGAAGCGATTACAATGCTGAAAAAGTGTTCTTTATTGATAGGAGTTCCGAAAGCGACTTTTCAACGGGTCTCCATTTCTCTGGATGCGAATCAATGTCTGTTGTGATTATAGATGACGGAAATCAAAGTCATGACAAGGAATTAACAAAGAAATTGGTTTTTTCTTCAGCACAACGTGCTGTCAACGAAGTTGGTGTTATAGCAAATGAAAGCGCCATTAGTTATATCGAAAAATGTCTTACTCAAACTTCAACAACTACAATTTTTGAGAATCTATCAAACGGATGGGCGATACCTGTTGAATTGACTGACCAGCGAATGGACAAACTGCCCCCCAGTTGGGAGCGCAAATTGAACGTACATTTCAGCTACTCGAACAATCGCCAAAACGCTCTAACTAGTTTGCGAAAGAGCAGTAACATCGTCAAATTAAGACTCATTTTGATGGCAAGCCGAACCGGTTTCTTCCAGGGCTTGAATGCAGCAGAGTGGAAAAAGCTGGGAAACAAGAAAACAGGTATGAAAATTAAATAGCGCATAATTCATGGTCCAAAGTTTATCACTTTTTTCCAAATCCTCTTATCCCTTTACATCTTCGAAAACGTTTTAACAAAATCCTTCATCCGCTAAAAAAAATTCAATTTCTAAGAGAAGCTCAAATAACCAATGGATGAATAAATGAGATGCTTAATGACAATGTCATTTTAGAAAAAAATAAATCTAGTTCCTGGGTAAGTTTTCGTTGATTGTAAATATGTCGTATAATACAAATTTGTTCTCGCAAATATTTTACGCGATTGACATTTTAATTAAAAAGTATCGAGCGTTGCTGAGTCAATGGTAATCTCTGCTTCAGTTCATCTCCGCACTTTTCGTCTCCCAATTTTATTGAGCTTCTGTCCTTTCCAACACAGGACTGATTGGGGGTGTGGGGGTGTGAAAGGTTCCCTTCTCAGGGATTCGACCAACTGCCGACCTGTTTTTTCAAAAAATTGCTTGCGGTGTAGAAAAAAATCTCAAAATATGGCCTTTTTTACTGTTCTGGGAGAACTTCGAAATTCAATTTGATCGACCTAAAAAAAGGTCGATCAAACTTCTGAAATTTTTTCAAAACTCCAGCAACCCTTCAAGAAAATCCTTGATCCGCGCCTGGTTTTTGTTGTGACTTTTGAAGAAATTAAGGAAAATATATGCTTGGGATGGTTTTTCCAAATTCAAACCAACTTGCGAATCTTGTAGATCGATCAGGAAATGATGGATTGCAATAGCGAGCGTGCTTGCCGCCAGCCTCAATGCGGATAGATTTGATCGATTAGCAGTGTTGATGCGCGAACTTGTAACGCGTGGCGAATGATTCCGCACTCATGACCGTTTTAAATTAAGGCAAACTAATTGGTCATTTTAATTTAACAAAAATTTTAGCAGTTCATATTTGATATTGCCAGTCCAAAACTTAAATTCTGTTTAAAAACTAATTAACAAATACTAATCGAGATCAGTTAAAGGGCTTTGACCTGATATACAATATGTCCTGCGGTTCCGATTTAAAGCATGAATATTTCCAATACAATTTAAAGCATAGGGATTCCTTTTTTGCGACTATTTTTTTTCAATTTAAACTGAATCTATTCACTGCTGCTTTTGTATAACCAAATAAAACACAACAATTGATATAATCAGAATTAGTCAAACTAGCAAATTTCAAGACCAAAATGACTTGATAGGAAGTGGTAAATGTTCCGGCTAAAAACTATCCCGAACATCAATTTTTGCGTCACGTTTTTAGAAATATTATATTTCATTCCATTCATTTTTGTTCCGACTTTCGATTCGAAAGTAACGGAATATTTGTGCTCGGGGTGGGTTTTTTTTCTTCAGACAATTTTCGACTTTTTAACTAGCCATTTTTGACGGAATTTTTTATAGCATTCGAAAGGTATTGCTGTTTTGAGCTCGAATTTGAAAAGATATTTCACCTGTGATTATTTTTCGTAAAGTTATGTGGGTTTTAAGATTGCCATTTTGGCCAATTTGGGACAATTAACGCGCGATATATTTCGCGCTATTAACGCGTAAGCGGAGAGTTAATCCGTCTTAGAAATCATTCCAAGTTGATTTAATGAAGCTTCTTCGCCATAATTGATTTGTTACAAGTAGCGAAATCTATCCTTATGTACTTTATATGGCGTGTGGGGGGATGATTTTTATTTAAAAATTTCAAAATTTTTGAAAAAAAAATTTCATTTTTTTTATTAGTTTCAATTTTTTAATGATATTACTGCTCCTAAACCTTAATGGGCAGTCGGAACATTCAGGGCTTCGCCCTGATACGAGCAGTCTTCTTAGTTTTAATTTTTATAGAGAGTGAATGGGGTGAATATACATAATCCGATTGTTTTTTTTCAGTATTTTTTAGATTTGTTAAATAGCACACTTCGAAAGAGTTTTTTAATATCATCCGAAAAGTGCTGGTGTCTTAGTCTGAAAATTAAAAAAAAAAATTCAGCTTTTGATGTTTTGTAAAGTTATGGGGTTAAAAAATTGCCAATTTGGCTTATGTGGGAATATTGAAGAGCAATATATTTCAAGCTCTTGGGGCGTAAGCAGCAAATCAATTAGTTTAAAACTGAATTGAAGCAAGCAATTCATTCTTAACAATCATTTATCAGACTCAAAATTGTTGCATTGTAATTCAGGTTGCGTGACAGTGAAAAGTTGAAAAAAATCAAATATAACATAACAGTTTTGAAAATTTCAATAGACAGTCGAAACATTCAGTGCATCACTTGATAGGAACAGCCTTCTCAAAAAATCTATAAAATTTCATATTCGATAAATTGACACATCAAACTTTTCTGCAACCTCTCGAAGTTTGTGTTAAGTCGGAAAAAGCCCTGGAACAAATAAATTGAAAGCTTTAGAGTTTTTCAGCTAAATAAGGTTTAATATTCTGAGCACAAAAAAGAATTACTATTTGGCATATGTAAACTTTTGTGTAATCGCTAAAAAAAACTACCCAAAACAGCAAAATTATTCATGACAAATTATATCATACAAACATGCAAACATGCTCGTAACAAGCCTCAAATGTTTTGATTACCCTTGAAACTTCCAATAAAAAAATTTTATTTCAGATAAAAAAGTTGGAGAAAATTCTTTTTCCCAATGCGTTCTCTCCTGTCAAAACTCCGCTCCCAACGCTTTCTAAATCATGAAAAATTCGTTTGAACCAACTGTTTTTCCGTTTCCACCCCACGTGATCTAAAGCGCTATAGAATGGGTAGATTCAGTTGTTTTTCAAATAAAATTTTATATATTAACCTATATTATTACATATTTTGAAAAAAAAATAAAAACTTCTGACTGATTTCAGAAAACTGTGAAAAAACTAGGTTGCACAAAAAAAGCTTTTTCTGAATGTCAAAAATGATTTAAAAAGAAATCTCCTCGAAAGAAAACTTGTTTGTCCTTTTCCTGGACACTCAAATCAATCAGCGTAGCCTTTGTTTAAGATTTTTGAGAGACTCTTGAGAGAATCTTCAATTGATTGACAATTTAAAACTTTTTACACCAGTTTGAACGTCATTTTAGAATAATAAAGATTCTATCTAAAATGTTGGGACAATTAAAATGCCTGAAAGACTTGAACAAAAATTTTGATAGGAAAGAAAAAAGCAATCTAAAATATGACAGCATGCTACGATGTTATCTGAACTTTTGACTAAATAGAACATATAGCTCCTGTATCAAATACTGTAGTACTTAAATTAATTGAAATTTCACTCAAAAACCAACCAACAAACCAAGCATTCAATGGCGTTACCAATAAAGAAGAACGAGATCTGATAAGTTCTTTGTAACGTATTATTGGAATAAATCATGATTCATAACTTAATCAACTGAAAGTTCGATATATAAAAAAATTTGATCGGAATACTAGCTCTGCAAAATAAACTCTATTGAGACTAAATAAAATCAATAAAAAAACAAAGACTTAGTTTCGGACTGAGAAATTGCATGAAAAAACAGTTTGTGAATAGAGACAGAAAGAAATCTCGACGCTCCTTTTAAAACCTTTTGCATGCATTATCCAAAAAACCATGTATCAAAAAATCTAGAAACAAATAGAAACAATGAAGAATCAAGAATAGTGAGGAAAAATTAAAATAGCTTAATAATGAATTGCATCCCGCATTGATTGTGCAGAATCAGCCAATTTAGCAAATTTCAAAACAAACTAATTTTTCTAAATTGATCGAAAGACGTTTTATGTTTTGAAAACAAAAATGAAAGCTTCCAATAGACAAAAAAAACTGGTGTCAAAATGAATAGAAGATAGAAAAAATTCGGTTTGCCATACTAACTCGGCAAAACCAGAGTTCCTTCTTAGACTGAGGAAATCAAAAGCGATACCAGGACTTAAAATTGCAGACAGGCCTTGCAAAAGCCTATCCCCGCTATAAGTGTAAGTATGATTAACTATTTATATATTACCGCAGGAACTAATGCGCGAATTAGCTCTCTCAGACCAACAATGACCTCCTTCTAAATATTTTTTCTATATATCATCATTGAAAACAAAGCAGTATATCGGCAAATCGGAAATGAATTGAAACTAACAAGAAAAGTGAGAAAAATAGAAACTAACTATCACTTCTCAAGAAATTCACCCTTGAATATTTCGCTGCATATTTTTTCAAAAAAAAACAAACAAAAATTATTGGAGTATACTGAATTGGAAATAAATTCAAATTTTCCTCCACATGCGATGTAAAGCAGGAGGGAAGATTCATTTCGTGTCTATGGACGTCTTATTGATACCAAACTGCGAGTCTCTTTTCTGTTAGGAAAATTTAATTTCACCTCGTACACTTTAGTAGGTTGAAAAATATCCAGTTTTAATTGTCGAAAATGGCCAAACTAGTAAGATCTACAACTTTACAGTAAAAATCGTTAAATAAGTTTTCTGAATTAAACCATCCACTTATTTTATAGGATTAGAAATTTTTTTCTAATTTGATAGCTAGGAAGCAAAAAAAAAATCACACCGAGCTCAGTTTTCTTGCTAAATTTTGCAAAAATCGGAATAGAAAGTACTTAATTCATTTCTAAGTAGTTCGATAGAATCACCTTTAATAGTTTCGGCACTGCTCAACTTCGATAGTTTCGTCCTGAGAGTCAATTATTATTTGAAACAAAACTGCTCGTATCAAGGCGAACTTAAAATTTTGCAACTGCCCTATAGAAATTAGGGAAGAGTTTCAAATTTAAATAAAATGAAGGAAAATTTCACAAGAAAACACAAAAAAATTTCACAAGAAAAATGAGAGAAAAAAAGGGATAAAAAAACCGGATGAAACTTTCACAAAAGCATTTCTTTCAGAAAAAAACTTGTTTGTTTCATTTATTTAAAAATTATAAATTTTTCCCAAAAAAACTGAAAAAAAAGAACGCTTTTTGTAAAACCAAACGGGTGAAAAAAAGGAATGTGATCTTCAACAAAAGTGGAACAGTTTTTGTAATAATCACTCCACGCGCCATAGAAAGCACAAAGCAATAAGTTTCCTTTTTATTAGTCAATATTTCGACTGAGCGCGGGATAATATTTTTCTGAGAACCAAAACCATAAAAAAAATTATCAAAAACTATCCAAAAAACTAGTGCTAAGCTCATTAGTAATCAGGAACCAATTTCTCAAAGAATGCTCAAAATGGCCCCTGTGTCCAAAATGCTGATCAAACAATTGTCTGAGGGGACTATTTTCTAGCATTTTTTGCGATGAAGATTTTAAATCGTGTTTCCAAAAAAAACCGGTAGCAAATTGTTGCCGCTTATGAACTCTCACTTTTCATTGAATTGGACAATAAGGTAATAAAAATAATAAAATTGTTTGCAATGTAGATTCCATTCACTGTAATCTTTCCTACATTTTTAACCAAACGAAATTTTATGCGCGAACGCCGTTGAACTTTGCAGCCCGTTTTCAGGCGCCTCTGATCCTGCTTTGACTTCTGATGTTTGTAAAATCCATATTCAATCAAAAAATCAATAAAAATGATTTAGTGAAAAAAAAAATTAACCAATAAAAGGGGAAATTTCAGCAGTATATCTACCCTTGACAAAAAATTCTTCTTAAATTTTATTTTCACTCGAAAATGAGTTTCCCCAGTTGATTTTTTTCTAGAAAAAATTATCTAAAAGCACACGATGGAAGATTTGTAATTGATATTCTGTGCATCACTGAGCCCAGGTTACAAAATCTGGCTAGTATTTAAAAAAAAATCTGAAAATTTTTCTAATTCTAACAATTATTGAAGTTTTTTGATTACCCTTTGAAAGCACAGGTATCTGCCCAGATAAAAATCTCTTATTCAAAATTGTATTCAAGTTTTTCTCAGTTACAGTTTCCTGGCCGATATGCACTATTTTCTCACAACCTTATATTGTAACTTCTTTCTAGACATTTAATTTTCTTACGAGGTATATAGTTTTTTGTCTTCTATGCTCTCAACTCTTCTCTTAAACAAATGGTTTTCAAAAGTCGTTTGATTTTAAGTTCAATCGTATCTATTTTAGTTTTGTCTGTTGATGCAATCAGCCAAAAACCCCGTCTGTGTAGTAATAATCTGGATAATATTTAAGAACAAATCTGAAAATTTTCTAATTCTAACAATTATCGAACTTTTTTGATTACCCTTTGAAAGCACAGGTATCTGACCAGATAAAAATCTCTTATTCAAAATTGTATTCAAATTTTTCTCAGTTACAGCTTCCTGGCTTCTGGCCGATATGCACTCTTTTCTTGCCACCTTATATTGTAACTTAATTTCTGAACATGTATTTCTTTACGAAGTATATATATTTTTGTTTTCTATGCTCTCAATTCTTCTCTTAAGCAAATGGTTTTCAAAAGTCGTTTGATTTTAAGTACAATCCTATCTATTTTAGTTTTGTCTTTTGATGCAATCAGCCAAGAACCCCGTACTGTTAAATGGTGTCCACATAAGCGGTATATGCTTTCAGTCGTCGATCTTTACCGTTTTTCCCCCTCTGGTGAGACTCTATCAATTGCACCACTGCTGCTGTTGTTAACCTCAATAAACTTTCGCTTCGATCGCAATTGGCTCCATTTTTTTTGAAATCAGCCAAGCTATTGACTTTTATGCGCATTTTAGTTCCATTTTCACCTCTAACTGCAGATGACACAATGCTATTGTTGGTCACCATTTCCAACCCCATGCGAACAGCAGTTGCCTTGATCTCGGTGTCAGCTTTTGGTAATATTTCTTTCAAAATAATAAACTTTTGGTTCATTAGGTTGACCTTTTTTCTAAGAGCCCTACTATTTTTCCAGACTTGCGATTTGTCCTCGTAGTAAATGAGTTTACATATTACGCTGTGAAAGAAAATACTTGTATCACCAGACAGCACAAAGCAGGCTTTCACACCTTTATACTTGATTTTTTTCCCAAGAACTCTTGAAAAATTCAGTGTTTCCATTGTTACGTCTCTCACATTGCGCGCATCGTAGGGAGGATTCAATTTTAAAATGCTATCTCAAATATCTTTCCTGAGCAAGTCCCTCAGTTTTTTTTTTGGTTTTTTCTCGAACTCTTGAATACGTAATTGTTGAGCACACGAAATCGTTTTGAGTTCATCAAGTTCGTTTTGTAACTTGCTCACCTTAGTGTCACTTGTTTTACTCACGGATCCTCGAGCAGGAGTGGAGCTGACAGCCGTTCCCACCAAAACAAATTGTTGTTACACATCCATGATCGATAATCCGTCAAAGAATTTAAAAAAAAATAATTGTAAATTTTGATAACAAAAATTAGGAGAGTTATTAATTCAATAAAGTCGATCGGAAGAGTTTTTAATAGATTTAAGCTCAATCTTCATAACTTATAACTTATAACTTCACAACAACCTCAAGGTTCATAACAATCTATTTCGTTTATCAATGTCAATTTTTAGAATTCTTTTTAAACGAAAATTTTTGGCCAGAAAGAGAACGCGCAAAAGGTTTTGTTTCATTTCAAGTTTCAATTCAAATTTTTGTCTTTTTTCTTCTTGGGGTCAGCCGACTGTTCGCTTTAAGTTTCTTGCGTTTTTCAATGATTTTGATTAACAAATAGCAAGACTGTGCAAATCAATGCCAAACCCTGAAGTTCAAGTGAAAATTTCTGATAACTGACCGTGGATTGTACTTGACCGTGGATTGTAAAAAATGGGCTCTTACTTGACCGTGAGTCCTCTTGGTCTGTTTTTACCATATGTTTTGGGAACAAGTCGCAGTAAAATTAGGCGCATTTAGCCCCTCCACATGAAAAAAAAAACAGGCAAAAATTTCAACACTATTACCTTGGATATCTGTTTGGATTTCATATCAGGATTTTTGTATTTTTCCAAGACGACTGGACGAAGGGTGTCAAATATCTGGCTGACGCTGCTTTGAAGGACGGACATAGAAACCCCTTAAAACTGGGCTACTGTGCTGCAATAAGCAAGGATGCGGAAGCAATCAAACTTGCAGTTGACTTTTGCAACGCTCACGATATTTTGACACAGGAGTTTCACTACTGGCTCTCTGTAAACCATCTATGTGGGACAAGAAAAATGTCCCTGCTAAGCTATTTATGCAGTGCTTTCGATTTCAGTGGTAACGACTACGACGACCAAGCAGCAAAAGAAAACGCCGTTGCCTCTCATAGAAGTATAATAGAAGCCAAATGGCCTTCACAGATGCTGACTTACAGGTGTGTAAAGTAAATATATATAATCGTAACAGAAAATGACGCGCACTGTTAACTTTTGGTAAAAAAGAGCGGAAATGCGTGGAAAAGTTTTTTAAAATATTCTTAAGTGTATAAGTACCTAGTAGAGGAGCAGTTTATTTTGGAGCAAGGACTGATTCATAAACCTCGATAGATTCAATTGCTGAAACTTTTTTCCTGCTTAAATTGTTAAAAATATACTCTCGGAGCTTTCATCCTCGACGTCAGATGGCATGGAAAACAATATCTGCCCTTTTTGATTAAAAATACAGCTTTTTTGACCAGCAAGTTTTTTTGACAAGTAAGTTAATTATTCATATTGATTTTTGAATTTTTTTATCGCGTGAAATCAAGCTCGCAATTAGTTGGTATTTATCTTAAGAAGTTTGACGGCTATTATTAAATAATTTTATTGATATTGATAACTTCTTAAAAAAACTCATGTCAATTTGAAATAGGATAAATTATTGAGCATAAATGAAATGTGTTTTATAGGATGGGGGGGAATTCTTTACAAGGTAAATAGAAATCACATGGAATGTTGTAGAACTCCAATGCCTATTTGATAAACGAGTACGATAAGTGTATAGATTCATAAGGCAGAATTTTACGGATTTCAGTCAGGTTTGAAAAAAATTCAATACCACGAAAAGTATTCTGAGATTAAATAATATAAGATGCTGTTCATAAGATATTGCTTATGAGAAAAATTTATTTCCAAATCACTGACCCGGGAAGAAAACTTGTGACTCGAAAAAATGGTAGACTAACGGATCCAGAGTTAGGCTCTGCACTACAAGGTTCATGTGTAAAAACCATTAAATTATTATCGCTTGATTTCAATTACTTCCAGTCATACTTTACTTTCGGAGGATTAAGTTGAAGCATCGTTTTCAAAGACAGTGACAAAATTTTATGTTTATGCCCACAGTCAAATATTTGAAAGTTAATGAGATAGCATTTGAGGTCACATGATCTGGATTTGGCATATTTTATATGAAGAGAAAACACTCGAACAAGTTTTTTAATCACACATAGTAAGTTGATGTTCATGCATGTGGTCAAAAAATTAATTGTTATTGAGAAAGCAGATAGTATAATCTAACAATTATGAGTCACATTACATATTATGAGATAAAAACAAAAAAAAACAGAATTATAGGATAAAGTCACTTGAATTTGATGAGTCAAAATACTCTTCTACACTTGTTTCAATGGTGGAGAATTTCTCTTTAAAAAAACATAGTTTTCTATGCTAAGCATTTTTTATCTCCAAGTTTATAGTCTGAAGGTCGTGGAAAATTGTTGTTCAGCCCTTTATCCTTGAGAAAAAGTACAGCGCGATCTAGCTCAACCACGCTTGCTCACTCACAAGCTACATGAACTTAAATCGATACCAGAAGTAAGGCGACAAAATGCAAACACAGAAAAACTTCATCAATCACATTTAAAATATAAACACAAATTCAAGCAAAAAACTTGAATTTAAAAAAGGAAAACAATTGAAAAAAAGCTTCCAGAATACAGAATACAATACTTATCAAAACTCCAATCACAACCTGAAAAAAATATATACCGCAATCGAAATAAAACGGAAAATCAATTTCAATGAAACCATTAACTCAAAACAGAAACTCAATAAGAATGAACATTAAGTTATCTAAAGGCTAGCGTTCGTTTCGCATTTTTAAATTTCAAAATGAATGAAGTTGTTGCTTTTTCTGATGAGTAATCAAACATAGAGAAAACCGAGATCAAATTTTTAAATTCAGAGTCTATTTTTTTAGTAAGCTCAGGAAATACTTCATATCAAGTTGGCGACATCTCGACTATTACAATCATCTAAATTATAACGCACTCAAACGTCGCAGGCGTAAGAAGGCAAACACAATCTTATTATACAATTCCAGACATATTGAAGCTTTTGTAACTTAAACAGCACCACCTAGAGGCAAACAGTACATCAAAAAAAAATTAGGTCATTTTCATAAATTTTAAATTTAGTTTTTCAAATCCCTATCTAACTTGAACTGCTTAGTATTTTTCTTGGTCTGAAAGCGCAACCAACCCAGTCAAAATAACAACTCCAATATTACAATGTAAAACCATTGTTTTAGCCAAAAAAATCTACCGGTATTGCCTAGCAAAACAAAAAATCTTACACCAAAAATCGAAAATATATGAAAACAATTTATCTAATCATAATTCATGACACGAGTTTTAGCCAAAAGAATATAAAAATGATTTCTTTAGACTACCTTATATTTAAAAATTGTGAAATCAAAAACCAATCCTACATTTAAAAAACTATCGGCAGAACAAACACCAGCCATCAACCATATTTCCCAGTTACATTTTTTTCCAATATTCTAGTTTCAACAATTCTTGATACTTTTTTATTTTTAGCTTCATTACTAATGGAAGCAAGTTAAATTGAATATCGCTCTTCTTTTCCTCAACCGACACCTGTACTATAACTGTTTCTAAAAATTTGAATATTCTTCTCAAAACTTTCCAAGATAAAAAAACAATAAAAAATTTTTCATGATAGATGAAATGTTGAAATGTTTTCATTAATCAAAAATTATTGGTTCTAGCACTCATACTTTTTTATTTCAGCAGCAATTTGTTTTTATTTTGTTACAGCATCACCAGACGTTTTAGAACCTCTGAAAACCTACGAAACAGAAGTTTTCAGATTTGCAATTTTCATTTTTACGAAAACCGTTATAAATGACCCTCTCCATTATTTACAAAATGGAAAAAAAAGAGGAAAAACCCGCCATGAAGTTACCGGCCTCACCCTCATAAAACAAATGTGTCGAAAACGCAAAATCATCCAATTTCGATAATGCAAGTTTCTTAATCCGACACCGATAACTTCGTTACCGTGTCATCCTTACCACACAAAAAAAAACATTCTTTAAAATACAGCAAGCAATGGAAACGTTGTAAGTAGAAAACCTATCTGTTCTAGATCACACTCTAGCAAAAACAAATATCTAAGACTTCTCACTAGCCAAGACATAAGCACTGATGAGCAAACCTCAAAAAAAAAACATTTTATTCAAAGTAAGCATTAGTACGAAATGTAAGCAGGATATTCAAAATCAATCAACTTCCGTTGGTACATTATCTGATCAGATATTCATCCTCAAACTGTCGCGAGGATCAAAACTAAACAAAGAAGTACACTTTTTAATCACTAAGTACAAGCTAGTACAAAGCAGATTCTTCACATTACGAGGCCAAACTGTGCTTTGGATAGGCGCACAATTTTGAATCTGTATTTTCCTGGATTCCAGAGACAAGTCATTAAACATGTTCCAAAACGTAAGTCAATTCCACGTACAAAATTGCAGTGGATTCCGCTCACAAAAACCTGTAAGGTAACTTTTGCCGGCAAATTGGTTTTATTGCGGATTCCGCAACGAGCAAATATAGGTAGTTGTTCCCGATTCCGCAAAATTAAGTGGATTCCGCAAATTTAGACGGATTCCGTTTACAATTTGCGGATTCTGCTCAGAATTTGCGGAATCCGATTACACTTTGCGGATTTTACTTACAGTTGAGGATTCCATGACAGCTAAAATATGATTTTCTTTTCACTTGGATACCACAAACGGTTCCGGATACCACACAATTGCCACTTTTTGGAGCATTTTGGAGCAATACATCTTTTAGCTTTTTGTTCGTGGAATTCAAAGAGAGAAATCAAAGAAAAAATTCAAAGTTGCGGAACCCGCTTAAAATTTGCAAAAAACACAATTTGGCCTCGTAAAGCAACTCGTGCAAACCACATCAATCTTAGCCATACTAGAATCTCATTCCTTTTGGAATCAAACTTGGCTCAATTTTTTGGTTACTTTTTGCAGTAACCTTACCCTCAAACCCTTCATTAATCACATCCTAACAACGCAAACACAGTTTGTATATAATAGATACAATACCATAAAATCTTCTACCTCACCCGTAATTGGAACAACTATATATAATAACCTCTTTTTTGAACTGATGTCTAAAAGCGGGATTCCATCCTTTTTTGTTGAGTTTCAAATGGTTCAATTCTGTCTGATAAACGATATGATCAAAGTGTGAGATGTATACTATTTTGCTTTGATGAAAACAATCGCGAACCACAACAAAAAAAACTGAAGAAAATCCAGCACGTTTTAAAGTTTAATCATATATACAAGCAAATTTCTACCATTTAAAACATTAAAAGAAGAACTTTTATTTGATTACAAAAAATTTCTAATCTGATAACTACTCGGGTTGACTCCCATAGACCAAAAACGCTAATCATACTTTTCCATAAAGTAATTTCTTGAAGAAGTACTACTCATACAATTCTCATAACTTTTGCTAAAATGGTGTCATCGATTTTTCAAAAAACTTTTCTTTTTTATGGCGTAAAGATTGGTGTATCGTACAAAACAGAAAAGAATAATAATTTGGCAAAAAATCCTAAATAAAAATTTCCATTTATGAAAACTGTATGAATTTGCACTCGAACAAACATTTTTCAAAACAAAACTTTTTGAATGCAAAATCATTCTTTTCACGCATTGGTTTTTTTTCCAATTCTCTGAATAACTTTTTCGAAACAGCAGAAACCTTTATTTCTGCGGTGAGGCATGTTTATCTATGCCTTGATCAATGACCGAAAAATTGAGAATCTAATTTCAAAAACAATAATCTTTGAAAAATTTGCCAAAATTTAAAAATTTGATGGTTTCAGTATCTGATTTGTGTAAGAAAATTCTCACACAATTTTTGTTTTAGCTCGTTTTCATTGCCCTGTATATGCAAGACAAACAAATCTTTCGTGACTTTAGTTTTCAGTAATCCATGATTTTTTTTTTTACTTGTGTTTTGTTTTGAGAAATGAAACCTTTTTGGTTTATGATACAATGCTACTCATACATTTTTCATTCATGAAAAAACAGTTTGCATAAAATTTGCTTGCGTTTTTCTGAATTGCATGAAAAATGTGTGCTGAAAATTTTTCGATATATGAAAATTGTATGGTTAGAAGTTTTAGTCAACCCGGGTAGAAATGTTCAAGAAGTTACCAAAGTTTTTTTCAACGTCGACAACCAGATGAAAGTGCGCGCTTACTTGTAGACATTGAAAAATATAGATAAACTCAACATAGAACAGAATAATTAGCTAAAACCATAAGCAATTACACGAATTGTGAAAACATAAACCATGACACAAAACAAGATTAAAAATTAGGTTAAACCATTTTTCTTAGTGTCATTTTCCGAATCGAAGAAAATGTTCGTAACTTATGCAGTTAAAGTCAAACTAAATACTAAAATCGAAAAAATGAGGTTTGTACATGAAATTTTGTAGTTAAAAAGTTATTTATACAAGAGGGTTTTTAGAGATTTCCATTGTGTTATTCATCCCATTGGACAAAGTGCGGCGTACAAAATATTTCATCGAACAGT
>NW_026971019.1:0-33000 GCF_963678635.1 Symsagittifera roscoffensis
AAAAATATGCAATAAAAATGTAGAAAATCATCATTGTAAATCAGATTGTGCAAAAACATATGTAAAAAGTCAAGAATATTGTAAATATAAACCAGATTTGAGCTCAAAAATATGCAATGAAATCATAGTAAATCATTATTGTAAATCAGATCTTGGGCAAAAATTTTTAAAAGAAATGATTAAATGGGTCAATACAAATCACATTTTGAGCTCGAAAATATGCAACAAAAATGTAGAAAATCATCATTGTAAATCAGATTTTGTGCAAACACAATTGTAAAGATTCCAGAAAAATGTCAATATTAACAAAAACCAAATTTGAGCTCGAAAATATGCAATAAAATTATAGTAAATCATTATTGTAAATCAGATCTTGGGCAAAAAATTTACAAAACAAATGATTAAATGGGTTAATATAAATCACATTTTAAGCTTAAAAATATGCAAGAAAAATGTAGAAAATCATCATTGCAAATCAGATCTTGGGCAAAAACCTATAAAACAAAAGAAGAAATGGGTTAATATAAATCATATTTTGAGCTCGAAAAAATGCAATAAAAATGTAAAAAATTATCATTGTAAATCAGATTTTGGGCAAAAACATATGCAAAGATTCAGGAAAATTGTCAAAATAAACCAGATTTTGAGCTCAGAAATATGCAATGAAATCATAGAAACTCATCATTGTAAATCAGATCTTGGACAAAAACCTATAAAACAAAAGAAGAAATGGGTCAATATAAATCATATTTTGAGCTCAAAAATATGCAATAAAAATGTAGAAAATCATCATTGTAAATCAGATTTTGTGCAAAAACAATTGTAAAGATTCTAGAAAATTGTCAATATAAAGCAGATTTGAGCTCAAAAATATTCAATGAAATCATTGTAAATCATTTTTGTAAATCAGACCTTGAGCAAAAACCTATAGAACCAATGAAGAAATGGATCAACATAAATCACATTTTGAGCTCAAAAATGTGCAACAAAAAAATAGAAAATAGTAATTGTAAATCAGATCTTGTCCGAAAACAAATGAAGAAATGGGTCAATATAAATCACTTTTTGAATTTAAAAACATGCAACAAAAATGTAGAAAATTATTAATGTAAATCAGATTTTGTGCAAAAAAATATGTGATGATTCCAAAAAATTGTCTATATAAACCAGATTTTAAGCTCAAAAACGGGCAATGAAATCATAGAAAATCATCATTGTATATCAGATCTTGGGCAAAAACCTATAAAACAAATGAAGAAATGGGTGCAATTAAATTAAGAAAAAAACTATCAATGTAAACCAGATATTTAACAAAAACCAATATAACAAATTGAGAAAAAGTTCGATAATTATCTAATTTTGAGCCTAAAAATATGCAACGAAAATATAGAAATTCATCATTGTAAATCAAATACTGGGCAAAAACTTATGTAACAAATGAAGAAACTGGTCAATATAAATCATTCTTGAGCTCAAAAATCAGCAGTTAAATTGTTCAAGAACTATAAATGTAAATCAGAAATTTAGCAAAAATTAATGTAACATAGAGAAAAATGTCGATAAAAATCAAATTTTGAGCTCAACAATATGCAACAAAGTTATCGAAAATTATCATTGAAAATCAGATTTCTTGCAAACATATGTAACAAATCCAGAAAAATGTGAAAATAAATCAGATTTTGAGCTCAAGAATATCTAACACAGTTACAGAAAATCATCATTGTATATCAGATTTTGGGCATGAATATATGTGACAAATCAAGAAAAGTGTCAATATAAATCAGATTTTGATTTGAAAAAATGTTTGATTGATACGATCGATTTTGATTCTTTTTCTGTTTAATATGACGTTTATTTGTAGTCTTGACATTCATTTGTTGCCTTAGACAGCACAGCCAGAAATCCAGCCCAGCACAAGTGATGAAGCCAACTGCGCCAGAGGCCTAAAACATAAATAAGTTTAATATAAATCAAAATAAATCACACAACACAACACAAGGCAAACAGTGCGCCAGCAAATGCACAGTTTGCCTACCCCCTCCGCTGAACTGAAAGCGTCAAGAGCGCCGTGAACGAGCAACCTTAACAGTAGACACCAGACTAAGCAAAAGTCCACTTGCGCTAAGCAGGCAACGCAAAAATAAGAACCTAAGCTAGCACTAGGTGAGGGGAGAACACACAAACCCGAGGTTGAAGAGACGGTCCAGGAAGGCAACTCCTTCACTAGGCAGCACAGGAACAGAAAGAGAACCAGCCAAGCACAAGTGATGAAGCCAACTGCGCTAGAGGCCTAAAAGACATAGTTAAGTTTAATATAAATCAAAATAAATCACACAACACAACACAAGGCAAACAGTGCGCGAGCAAATGCACAGTTTGCCTACCCCTCAGCTAAACTGAAAGCGTCAAGAGCGCCGTAAGCGAGCAACCTTAACCGTAGACACCAGACTAAGCAAAAGTCCACTTGGGCTAAGCAGGCAACGCAAAAATAAGAACCTAAGCTAGCACTAGGATAGGGGAGAACACACCAACCCGAGGTTGAAGAGACGGTCCAGGAAGGCAACTGCTTCACTAGGCAGCACAGGAACAGAAAGAGAACCAGCCAAGCACAAGTGATGAAGCCAACTGCGCTAGAGGCCTTAAAACAGTTAAGTTTATAAAAATCAAAAAAAAAAATCACACAACAAAACACAAGGCAAACAGTGCGCGAGCAAATGCACAGTTTGCCTCCCCCCGCAGCTAAATAAAAGCCTCAAGAGCGAAGCGAACAAGCAACCTTAACCTTAGACACCATACTAAGCAAAAAGCCACTTGGGCTAAGCAGGCAGCGCAAAAATAAGAACCTAAGCTAGCACTAGGGGAGGGGAGAACACACCAACCCGAGGTTGAAAAGACGGTCCAGGTAGACAACTGCTTCACTAGTCAGCACAGGCAGAGAAGCACAAGTGATGAAGCCAACTGCGCCAGATGCCTAAAAAACATAGTAAAGTTTAAAATAATTCAAAATAAATCACACAACACAACACAAAGCAAACAATATAAAAGCTCAGTTGTAGTTCACAGACAATTGAAAGCGCCATTAAGCTGACAAAACAATATGCCATAACCTCTTTTCGACAACCAATCAATTCTCTTTCTTTCAAAAACATCAGAAAAAAAATATTTTCAATATGAGTACCTAAGCACAAGGAACTATAAACAATTACATATGAGCAACAAATTTATGGCACTCCAGTTCAATGAACCTTAGCATATGCTTGAAACCAAGCTCATTCAAATGGTAAGGTTCGTCAAGTTCGCCAGAAATATTTGAAAACCCAAAGTCTTTTCGCTCAAAATTTCTTGCCGATGCCACTTTGTGGCCAAACTCCCGCTGGAGTTTTTTATTTATCCTGGTAACAGGATTCACCCAGTTCCCAAACTCGCCACTCCACACAGAATCATGATCCATGCGAGGAAGGAACGCGGTAATACGCAATTTGATTTTTTTTGTCCAAGGAATCAGCAAAACCTCTTATATTGTCAATAATTTCATCATCGGACAATCTTCCAAGATTATTGTTTCCGAGAACGATTAACACCTCGGAATACTTATTAGCCGTTTCAGCTAGTTCTTTGAGATGAGAGGTCCCACGACCCCCTCGGGCATCGTAGGTTATGCTAAACACTTAATAAATTAAATCAAAAAACAAAGAAATTAGCCCATAGAAAGCGTCACTTACTTGAACCACGACAGACGGGGGTTACCCTCAAGCAGAGGCAGAGAATTTCTCAAATTGGAATCTCCAATTACAAGGAGATTAGTCATCTAACAAAAAACAATTGATTTAGTGCCAAAATGAATTGTGTCACCGGCAAAAGCAGTCATAACAACTACTAATGGTGACAGTAGTGATAATCGATACCGTTTAACAAGATTTTATGGGTGAATGTCAACTGTGTCATAGGCACCGAAAGTATTTTTTCAGATAGCATGCAAAACTATTTTTTAGAGGACAGGACCACAATGATTTAGGAACAAATAAATCGCAAGTGGTTCCAAGCCAAAATGAACTGTGTCACAGGCAAAAACCATGAGAAGTTCTAAAGATGACAAGCGTAATGCGCGATATCAATAACAAGATAATATGGGCCAAAATGAATTGTGTCAAAGGCACCAAAATATCCCTCCAAATAATATACAAAAACAACAACATTAGCGATCACTTAGAGAAGCTATTCGTTTCATGCCGAAATGATCTATGTCGCAGGCATGAAAAATTCTAACAATGACAAGCGTAATGAGGGATAGAAACTAAAAAGAAAATATGGGCCAAAATGAACTGTATCATCGGCACCAAAGTATGCCTCCACTATCCCCTAAAAAAAACAGTAGAAAAAAACATGAACAAATCCAAAAAGAAACTTCAACTCAAAACCTTAAGTAATCTAAGTATAGGAGCAAAGATTGCAGCGCAGTAACTAAAACTGCAGAAAAAATAAATCAAATTCAGTTGAAAGCGAACCTGGAAACACATTACCAAACAAGTTTTCGCATAGCTTCGCGGCAAAAACTACTCTAAATTTCGTATTAAGTCCTGAACTTTGTTGGCAAGCTCGCAACACATTGGCGCGACTGCGGTGGTCACTATTTTGTTCATTGTTTTTGTTGAACAAAGGACAATTATCGGCGTACCATTTTCTTTAAACACTTATTACAAATTGAGGGCCCAAATTATAGGCCACCAACCGAAATTATAATGACAAAGCAGATGCGGATCTAGGAATTTGTTAAAAGGGGGAGGACAAACGTTGAAAAAGAACAGGCCAACCACGCCGTTTTACGCAATTTTTGACCAAAAAAATAGCGTTTTTTCGGCGCGCGCTCCCTCCTCAAAATTAGTATGTATTGGCGCCGAAGATGCCTCTAGAACAATTTTAGGTTCCGTCAACAAATATGGAGATCTCATCATAGTACAATTTAGTACAGAGACAGATCAAAAAGAAACTTCAACTCTGAGTAACCTTAAGTGATCTGAGTATAGGAGCAACCCTTAAAGAAACCTGAAGTGATCTGAGTATAGAAGCAAAGATTGAAGCGCATTAACCAAAGTACAGAAAATGACAAAATTGAATTCAGTTCAAAGCGAGGACCTGGAAACACAATATCAACTTGTTAGCAAAAATATAAAATAGCACGTCGCAAGTAGGCAAAAAGAGGCAAAATAGCGGCTGAAAATAACTAGATAAAGCAAAAATTAAATCGCATTACGGCAAAGAGTTTCATTTGTGAGTAAGTTTTATCGAAGTTTTCATTTGTGATCAAGAAATGGTGGAACCGATGCCAGCCAAGTTTCCGTTTGATTTTCGATACACGCCATTTTATGAAATGAGCGTGTTGGGACTTTTTCACATTGGACAGATCGTTCAACTTTCATGAAGTAGCTCATTTGCAAACAAGGATCAACTGATAAATACTTAGCGTCGAGGTTGAGCCTCGCAACGAATGCGTATTTAATGTTCGGCTCTTCAGCGAAAGTAATGAAATATTGTATCTGACCATAACGATATGAGCCATTAGACAAATACCGCACATAGCTATTTGGCCCCATTATATTACGGCTGTAGGATATAGAGTCATATACGACACCTTCAATCTTACAGTGTGATTGAATTTTTGCTCCAGGATAATTAGCTATAGCTAATTCAATGAGAGGTGTTACATTGACGTATGACTCTTTCCCCGCATTAATGAAGCTCGTCAACGACTGACCGGTCCAATTGCCCGTCAATTCGGTCAGATCATCATTTGCTATTGGATCCGTTAACAGCAAATGTCTTTCTAGGTATCTACGAGCAATAATTTCACAAAAGTCATGTGAGCCTGATGCAAATTTCGCTAGAAAAGCATGAGCTGACTCAAACGACATGGCTGATTGTACAAAAAGGGGACCGAACCTTCTGACTTGATCAGGAAGATGTCTTAGCGAATGGAGGTTTATTGTTTCGCACTTTTTTGTTCCAAATATCTTAACAGCAGTGTCGCAGAAACTTTTCAACAAGCCATCAGCAACATTCACATCATTTTCTCGATTTGATTCTAGCAAAATGCGTATCCCGAAAGAAAGTTTCAACAAGTTGATATATTGTAGGGAGTCGACATGGAAAAAGCTTCGGAAAAATATAGGTGAGAGAAAGAAGAGGTACTGGAAATACTCATTCGCTTTAAAATTAGCGCGTTCAGAAAATAATCGTGGTTTTCTACCGTGAACTGTCATTTCAAATGGTAAAAATGTTGAGCGTATGAGTCCTTCCAATGACTGCTTCTGGCTAATTGTGAGCAATTTGAGCTGTCTGTTCAACAACGCTGGAAAAACTCCCAGAAGGACGCAATGCATATAGTCAATAGGCGCTGCTAGTGGGAGATCTAAAATGAACCAACAGGATAATTAAAAGGGACAATTAACCAAAAAAAAACATGATAGCAAAAACATTTCTGTGAAAAAAGAGAAGTCGGGCCCAGAAAAAGTTTTAAAAATATAAAGAACAACTTACTATCAATAAGGCAACCAAAATCACTTCTTCCTTTGACACCGACTACATTGAAATCTTTTTCGCCTTGTCGGATAAGGTCTTCAGCTTTTCTCACAAGAACATCAGTAACTTGTTTCTCTCTCGTTTTATAGGTGAAAAAAACTTTTTTACCGTCAACCTCAGTCTGTTCTGGATAATAGCAGTGACTGGATTCGATTGTGAAACCAGGGTGAGTACAGTACATGCAGCCATAAAAACCATTGTGTTGGTACATATTCAGAGCAGCGGGTTTCGCAATCATATCGGCCACCAACAGATGAACTTTGAATTTTAGAAAAATGCATTTTCCGTTAGGCAACTCTAGGGCTTCTACTTTGGCCAACTCACGGTTCAAATACGGAACAATTTGACCCCAAGATGGTTTGCCTCGACCAATCCACAGAGCTGCAAGGGCGATATTTTTTTTGGACATTCTTAGTATAGGTGGTAATTGTATTATTTGTAACCAGATGGGGTACATCTGATGATTACTACTCGATTGGACAAAATTGGCACCATCTGTTGAAAGTATCAGATCTATAGGTAAACTATCCTTGGTGCTTGGCATAGTAATTTTACCAAAAGGATAATCCGGGAGATCATTTTTGGCTCTTTCGATGTTGTATCTTAGTAGAGAACGGATGTTTCTACAAACAATTTGTTTCAGTAGCTCTGTCACTTTCAGAACACACGTACGGCCATTTTCATGATCAATTGTATTCGATGTTGAAGATTCCAAATTGTCTTTTACAGATTTGAGCAATTTATAAGCCGATGGCATTAAATTTGGGGCAGGAACAAAAGCATTCAGAAGTTTCATAAGATCAACCTGACAGGCGTCCGATAAACGATGTTGGCTTGTGAAAGATCGTATCAAAAGTTGAGCATTATGTTGACTCACGCGCGCACCGGGGAAAAGGGGCTCTTTCAGGAAAGTTGTAGGCAAATTTTCGTCACCAGCGCTGCATTGATACCATATGCTCGAAATATCAGTTGGTATAAGTTCTACGCTGCCTGGAAGCGGAGAAGACATCCACGGTCCTTGAAAAATTTCGGGTATGTTGACGTCCACGTTTTTTGAACAGTTACCAGTAAAAAGCCTTACAGCATTCTCTTCGTCACTTGATTGGTCGTGCTCCATAAGGGATGAGCTCAACGTTTCAACAGAATTACCAATCTCTGATTCAGATTGCCTGCTGAGTTTTCGTATCATCGTTTCACTCATGATAGCTTTATACTTTCTGAGACGCACTGAGTGTCTATCGCGTAAACGTTTTCTAGGGTTCCTTGGCTCATTTGCATGGGCCTCCAAAAAATTTTCTTTATCAACAGCCTGTGAATATAAATCAACACCTTCGTTTAAGTGGGCAACATCAGTTTTTGCAGATTGATAAGTATTTTGGCAACAAAGCTCTGCATCGGATCTATCAAAACTAGCAGTATTACCAGTATTGGAAACTGGCTTGATAATTTTTGAAGACGACGTTGAAGCTTCTTCAGAAGCTGTTTTCAAAAAATTTTTGCGAGAATCACATGTATTGCATGCGCATTCCGCCTCATCAAAGAATTCTGAACCATATTTCACCAATAATTCTGAGTTCGGGGATATTTTTTTTAATGTTCTTAATCTCACTAAATAAGTATCCTGTGACGAAAAATCGTACTCGCAATTGGGTTCGCAATCCGAGTTAAGAAAGCGTATCGGACCAAGCATGAGATAGGATTTTGATCTATCTGAGCTTTTCTGAATCACAGACAAGTTAGTAGCGTCATCTTTTATACGAGCAAGGTACCCTTTAGGTCCATCTGTGAGGACAGTTTTGCTAGGTAGAGCGTTGTTTCCACAATAGAGCATCCTATAGCCACCATACTGATCATGAACAATTTTGAATCGATCCGATATACTTTCATAACTTTTCTTGAGAAAATTATGACAATTTCTCCATATCGGATTATTTTTAAGTAAATCTTCATAACGACGCGTTGACTTTATTCGATTAACAGCTGTTTCAGCTGGGCGATTGTTATATTCTACCAATTCCTTTACAACATGGCCATCACAATGGGACAAAATAATCCAGTCCACATCGTCCATCAAGTTCATTCTTCTATTTGAAAAAAAAACACTACTTTACTCAAAGAAAACAATGACTATTAATGCCGAGATTTTATAAAAATGCTCTACAAACACACTGACAGAAATTGAAAAAAACCGCTTCCTGCAAAAAAATAAATCAAAATTCGTGAAAACTACTTTCTCTAGGCGAGCAAAAGATTTTTTCCATTGTAACCTGCCAAGACAATGTAATTCAAAATAAAGAACTTGCATAAGAAGAAAACTTACAAGGCCGACAAATCTCCAAATAACATGCAGAAAAGGGCGAAAATGGGCAACAAAACTATAAGAAATCCTAATGATTGCGGGCGCAATGAGATTTTAAGACCTACAAAATATTATGGGCCAAAATGAACTGTGTCATAGGCACCAAAATACCCCTCCAAATAACAAGCAAAAATGGACAAATGTATAAGAAATCTATTGGTTTTATGCCAAATTGAACTGTGTCACAGGCAACAAAACCATAAGAAATCCTAATGATCGCGGGCGCAATGAGCTTTTAAGACCTACAAAATATTATGGGCCAAAATGAACTGTGTCATAGGCACCAAAATACTCCTCCAAATAACAAGCAAAAATGGACGAATATATACGAAATCCATTGGTTTCATGCCAAAATGAACTGTGTCACAGGCAACAAAACCATAAGAAATCCTAATGATCGCGGGCGCAATGAGCTTTTAAGACCTACAAAATATTATGGGCCAAAATGAACTGTGTCATAGGCACCAAAGTACCTCTCTAAACAACAAGCAAAAATGGACGAACATATAAGAAATCCATTGGTTTCATGACAAAATGAACTGTGTCACAGGCAACAAAACCATAAGAAATCCTAATGATCGCGGGCGCAATGAGCTTTTAAGACCTACAAAATATTATGGGCCAAAATGAACTGTGTCATAGGCACCAAAATACCCCTCCAAATAACAAGCAAAAATGGACAAATGTATAAGAAATACATTGGTTTTATGCCAAATTGAACTGTGTCACAGGCAACAAAACCATAAGAAATCCTAATGATCGCGGGCGCAATGAGCTCTTAAGACCTGCAAAATATTATGGGCCAAAATGAACTGTGTCATAGGCACCAAAATACCCCTCCAAATAACAAGCAAAAATGGACGAATATATATGAAATCCATTGGTTTCATGCCAAAATGAACTGTGTCACAGGCAACAAAACCATAAGAAATCCTAATGAGCGCGGGCGCAATGAGCTTTTAAGACCTATAAAATATTATGGGCCAAAATGAACTGTGTCATAGGCACCAAAATACTCCTCCAAATAACAAGCAAAAATGGACAAATTTATAAGAAATCCATTGGTTTTATGCCAAAGTGAACTGTGTCACAGGCAACAAAACCATGAGAAACCCTAATGATGACAAGCGCAATGAGCGTTTAAGATCTACAAGATATTATGGGCCAAAATCAACTGTGTCATAGGCACCAAAATAGTCCTCTAAACAACAAGCAAAAATGGACGAATATATAAGAAATCCATTGGTTTCATGCCAAAATGAACTGTGTCACAGGCAACAAAACCATAAGAAATCCTAAGGATTGCGGGCGCAATGAGCTTTTAAGACCTACAAAATATTATGGGCCAAAATGAACTGTGTCATAGGCACCAAAATATCCCTCCAAATAACAAGCAAAAATGGACAAATGTATAAGAAATCTATTGGTTTCATGCCAAATTGAACTGTGTCACAGGCAACAAAACCATGAGAAACCCTAATGAAGACAGGCGCAATGAGCATTTAAGATCTACAAGATATTATGAGCCAAAATGAACTGTGTCATAGGCACCAAAATACCCCTCTAAACAACAAGCAAAAATGGACAAGTATATAAGAAATCTATTGGTTTCATGCCAAATTGAACTGTGTCACAGGCAACAAAACAATGAGAAACCCTAATGATGACAGGCGCAATGAGCGTTTAAGTTCTACAAGATATTATGGGCCAAAATGAACTGTGCCATAGGCACCAAAATACCCCTCCAAATAACAAGCAAAATTGGACAAATGTATAAGAAATCCATTGGTTTTATGCCAAATTGAACTGTGTCACAGGCAACAAAACCATAAGAAATCCTAATGATCGCGGGCGCAATGAGCTTTTAAGACCTACAAATTATTATGGGCCAAAATTAACTGTGTCATAGGCACCAAAGTACCCCTCTAAGCAACAAGCAAAAATGGACGAACATATAAGAAATCCATTGGTTTCATGACAAAATGAACTGTGTCACAGACAACAAAACCATAAGAAATCCTAATGATCGCGGGCGCAATGAGCTTTTAAGACCTACAAAATATTATGGGCCAAAATGAACTGTGTCATAGGCACCAAAATACCCCTCCAAATAACAAGCAAAAATGGACAAATGTATAAGAAATCCATTGGTTTTATGCCAAATTGAACTGTGTCACAGGCAACAAAACCATAAGAAATCCTAATGATCGCGGGCGCAATGAGCTTTTAAGAACTACAAAATATTATGGGCCAAAATGAACTGTGTCATAGGCACCAAAATACCCCTCCAAATAACAAGCAAAAATGGACGAATATATATGAAATCCATTGGTTTCATGCCAAAATGAACTGTGTCACAGGCAACAAAACCATAAGAAATCCTAATGATCGCAGGCGCAATGAGCTTTTAAGACCTACAAAATATTATGGGCCAAAATGAACTGTGTCATAGGCACCAAAATACTCCTCCAAACAACAAGCAAAAATGGACGAACATATAAGAAATCCATTGGTTTCATGACAAAATGAACTGTGTCACAGGCAACAAAACCATAAGAAATCCTAATGATCGCGGGCGCAATGAGCTTTTAAGACCTACAAAATATTATGGGCCAAAATGAACTGTGTCATAGGCACCAAAATACCCCTCCAAATAACAAGCAAAAATGGACAAATGTATAAGAAATACATTGGTTTTATGCCAAATTGAACTGTGTCACAGGCAACAAAACCATAAGAAATCCTAATGATCGCGGGCGCAATGAGCTCTTAAGACCTGCAAAATATTATGGGCCAAAATGAACTGTGTCATAGGCACCAAAATACCCCTCCAAATAACAAGCAAAAACGGACGAATATATATGAAATCCATTGGTTTCATGCCAAAATGAACTGTGTCACAGGCAACAAAACCATAAGAAATCCTAATGAGCGCGGGCGCAATGAGCTTTTAAGACCTATAAAATATTATGGGCCAAAATGAACTGTGTCATAGGCACCAAAATACTCCTCCAAATAACAAGCAAAAATGGACAAATTTATAAGAAATCCATTGGTTTTATGCCAAAGTGAACTGTGTCACAGGCAACAAAACCATGAGAAACCCTAATGATGACAAGCGCAATGAGCGTTTAAGATCTACAAGATATTATGGGCCAAAATGAACTGTGTCATAGGCACCAAAATAGTCCTCTAAACAACAAGCAAAAATGGACGAATATATAAGAAATCCATTGGTTTCATGCCAAAATGAACTGTGTCACAGGCAACAAAACCATAAGAAATCCTAAGGATCGCGGGCGCAATGAGCTTTTAAGACCTACAAAATATTATGGGCCAAAATGAACTGTGTCATAGGCACCAAAATATCCCTCCAAATAACAAGCAAAAATGGACAAATGTATAAGAAATCTATTGGTTTCATGCCAAATTGAACTGTGTCACAGGCAACAAAACCATGAGAAACCCTAATGAAGACAGGCGCAATGAGCATTTAAGATCTACAAGATATTATGAGCCAAAATGAACTGTGTCATAGGCACCAAAATACCCCTCTAAACAACAAGCAAAAATGGAAAAGTATATAAGAAATCTATTGGTTTCATGCCAAATTGAACTGTGTCACAGGCAACAAAACCATGAGAAACCCTAATGATGACAGGCGCAATGAGCGTTTAAGTTCTACAAGATATTATGGGCCAAAATGAACTGTGCCATAGGCACCAAAATACCCCTCCAAATAACAAGCAAAATTGGACAAATGTAAAAGAAATCCATTGGTTTTATGCCAAATTGAACTGTGTCACAGGCAACAAAACCATAAGAAATCCTAATGATCGCGGGCACAATGAGCTTTTAAGACCTACAAAATATTATGGGCCAAAATTAACTGTGTCATAGGCACCAAAGTACCCCTCTAAGCAACAAGCAAAAATGGACGAACATATAAGAAATCCATTGGTTTCATGACAAAATGAACTGTGTCACAGGCAACAAAACCATAAGAAATCCTAATGATCGCGGGCGCAATGAGCTTTTAAGACCTACAAAATATTATGGGCCAAAATGAACTGTGTCATAGGCACCAAAATACCCCTCCAAATAACAAGCAAAAATGGACAAATGTATAAGAAATCCATTGGTTTTATGCCAAATTGAACTGTGTCACAGGCAACAAAACCATAAGAAATCCTAATGATCGCGGGCGCAATGAGCTTTTAAGAACTACAAAATATTATGGGCCAAAATGAACTGTGTCATAGGCACCAAAATACCCCTCCAAATAACAAGCAAAAATGGACGAATATATATGAAATCCATTGGTTTCATGCCAAAATGAACTGTGTCACAGGCAACAAAACCATAAGAAATCCTAATGATCGCAGGCGCAATGAGCATTTAAGTTCTACAAGATATTATGGGCCAAAATGAACTGTGCCATAGGCACCAAAATACCCCTCCAAATAACAAGCAAAATTGGACAAATGTATAAGAAATCCATTGGTTTTATGCCAAATTGAACTGTGTCACAGGCAACAAAACCATAAGAAATCCTAATGATCGCGGGCGCAATGAGCTTTTAAGACCTACAAAATATTATGGGCCAAAATTAACTGTGTCATAGGCACCAAAGTACCCCTCTAAGCAACAAGCAAAAATGGACGAACATATAAGAAATCCATTGGTTTCATGACAAAATGAACTGTGTCACAGGCAACAAAACCATAAGAAATCCTAATGATCGCGGGCGCAATGAGCTTTTAAGACCTACAAAATATTATGGGCCAAAATGAACTGTGTCATAGGCACCAAAATACCCCTCCAAATAACAAGCAAAAATGGACAAATGTATAAGAAATCCATTGGTTTTATGCCAAATTGAACTGTGTCACAGGCAACAAAACCATAAGAAATCCTAATGATCGCGGGCGCAATGGGCTTTTAAGAACTACAAAATATTATGGGCCAAAATGAACTGTGTCATAGGCACCAAAATACCCCTCCAAATAACAAGCAAAAATGGACGAATATATATGAAATCCATTGGTTTCATGCCAAAATGAACTGTGTCACAGGCAACAAAACCATAAGAAATCCTAATGATCGCAGGCGCAATGAGCTTTTAAGACCTACAAAATATTATGGGCCAAAATGAACTGTGTCATAGGCACCAAAATACTCCTCCAAATAACAAGCAAAAATGGACAAATTTATAAGAAATCCATTGGTTTTATGCCAAAGTGAACTGTGTCACAGGCAACAAAACCATGAGAAACCCTAATGATGACAAGCGCAATGAGCGTTTAAGATCTTCAAGATATTATGGGCCAAAATGAACTGTGTCATAGGCACCAAAATACCCCTCTAAACAACAAGCAAAAATGGACGAATATATAAGAAATCCATTGGTTTCATGCCAAAATGAACTGTGTCACAGGCAACAAAACCATAAGAAATCCTAAGGATCGCGGGCGCAATGAGCTTTTAAGACCTACAAAATATTAGGGGCCAAAATGAACTGTGTCATAGGCACCAAAATACCCCTCCAAATAACAAGCAAAAATGGACGAATATATATGAAATCCATTGGTTTCATGCCAAAATGAACTGTGTCACAGGCAACAAAACCATAAGAAATCCTAATGATCGCAGGCGCAATGTGCTTTTAAGACCTACAAAATATTATGGGCCAAAATGAACTGTGTCATAGGCACCAAAATACTCCTCCAAATAACAAGCAAAAATGGACAAATTTATAAGAAATCCATTGGTTTTATGCCAAAGTGAACTGTGTCACAGGCAACAAAACCATGAGAAACCCTAATGATGACAAGCGCAATGAGCGTTTAAGATCTACAAGATATTATGGGCCAAAATGAACTGTGTCATAGGCACCAAAATACCCCTCTAAACAACAAGCAAAAATGGACGAATATATAAGAAATCCATTGGTTTCATGCCAAAATGAACTGTGTCACAGGCAACAAAACCATAAGAAATCCTAAGGATCGCGGGCGCAATGAGCTTTTAAGACCTACAAAATATTAGGGGCCAAAATGAACTGTGTCATAGGCACCAAAATATCCCTCCAAATAACAAGCAAAAATGGACAAATTAATAAGAAATCTATTGGCTTCATGCCAAATAGAACTGTGTCACAGGCAATAAAACCATGAGAAACCCTAATGAAGACAGGCGCAATGAGCATTTAAGATCTACAAGATATTATGAGCCAAAATGAACTGTGTCATAGGCACCAAAATACCCCTCTAAACAACAAGCAAAAATGGACAAGTATATAAGAAATCTATTGGTTTCATGCCAAATTGAACTGTGTCACAGGCAACAAAACCATGAGAAACCCTAATGATGACAGGCGCAATGAGCGTTTAAGTTCTACAAGATATTATGGGCCAAAATGAACTGTGCCATAGGCACCAAAATACCCCTCCAAATAACAAGCAAAAATGGACAAATGTATAAGAAATCCTTTGGTTTTATGCCAAATTGAACTGTGTCACAGGCAACAAAACCATAAGAAATCCTAATGATCGCGGGCGCAATGAGCTTTTAAGACCTACAAAATATTATGGACCAAAATGAACTGTGTCATAGGCACCAAAGTACCCCTCTAAACAACAAGCAAAAATGGACGAACATATAAGAAATCCATTGGTTTCATGACAAAATGAACTGTGTCACAGGCAACAAAATCATAAGAAATCCTAATGATCGCGGGCGCAATGAGCTTTTAAGACCTACAAAATATTATGGGCCAAAATGAACTGTGTCATAGGCACCAAAATACCCCTCCAAATAACAAGCAAAAATGGACAAATGTATAAGAAATCCATTGGTTTTATGCCAAATTGAACTGTGTCACAGGCAACGAAACCATAAGAAATCCTAATGATCGCGGGCGCAATGAGCTTTTAAGAACTACAAATATTATGGGCCAAAATGAACTGTGTCATAGGCACCAAAATACCCCTCCAAATAACAAGCAAAAATGGACGAATATATATGAAATTCATTGGTTTCATGCCAAAATGAACTGTGTCACAGGCAACAAAACCATAAGAAATCCTAATGATCGCAGGCGCAATGAGCTTTTAAGACCTACAAAATATTATGGGCCAAAATGAACTGTGTCATAGGCACCAAAATACTCCTCCAAATAACAAGCAAAAATGGACAAATTTATAAGAAATCCATTGGTTTCATGCCAAAGTGAACTGTGTCACAGGCAACAAAACCATAAGAAACCCTAATGATGACAAGCGCAATGAGCGTTTAAGATCTAAAAGATATTATGGGCCAAAATGAACTGTGTCATAGGCACCAAAATACCCCTCTAAACAACAAGCAAAAATGGACGAATATATAAGAAATCCATTGGTTTCATGCCAAAATGAACTGTGTCACAGGCAACAAAACCATAAGAAATCCTAATGATCGCGGGCGCAATGAGCTTTTAAGACACACAAAATATTATGGGCCAAAATGAACTGTGTCATAGGCACCAAAGTACCTCTCTAAACAACAAGCAAAAATGGACGAACATATAAGAAATCCATTGGTTTCATGACAAAATGAACTGTGTCACAGGCAACAACAAAACCATAAGAAATCCTAAGGATCGCGGGCGCAATGAGCTTTTAAGACCTACAAAATATTATGGGCCAAAATGAACTGTGTCATAGGCACCAAAATATCCCTCCAAATAACAAGCAAAAATGGACAAATGTATAAGAAATCTATTGGTTTCATGCCAAATTGAACTGTGGCACAGGCAACAAAACCATGATAAACCCTAATGAAGACAGGCGCAATGAGCATTTAAGATCTACAAGATATTATGAGCCAAAATGAACTGTGTCATAGGCACCAAAATACCCCTCTAAACAACAAGCAAAAATGGACGAGTATATAAGAAATCTATTGGTTTCATGCCAAAATGAACTGTGTCACAGGCAACAAAACCATAAGAAATCCTAATGATCGCGGGCGCAATGAGCTTTTAAGACCTACAAGATATTATGGGCCAAAATGAACTGTGCCATAGGCACCAAAATATCCCTCCAAATTACATGCAAAAGGGTCGCTCATATAAAAAAGCATTATCAGTTTACTAACAAAGAAAAGGATATCAGGTGGTTGAAAAATTAGTTTAAGAAGTCTCAGTTTGAGTATAAGAAGTATAATATAAGAAGTCTCAGCAAAAACACTCAGTTTGAGTTGTAACGGTTGAGTAGAGCTTTCATGAGTTATTAGTATGACCAAATATTTCAGCACTTTTTAGATCAATATTGAGTTTAAGCCCAACAATTCATGATCTATTCGTTTTCGTTTGTCTTGCTGACATCTGTCTCGGTGCTGCTTTGCAGATTCAGCATTCGATGCGTGAATTGCCGCTGCAAATCTGCTTGCTCTTGTTGACGTCTGCTGGCCTGAATTTCCAGCCCAAACCGGTTAAAACTTTCTTTTGCTTCCTCATACGCCTCTGTTGAAAGTATCAGATCTATAGGTAAACTATCCTTGGTGCTTGGCATAGTAATTTTACCAAAAGGATAATCCGGGAGATCATTTTTGGCTCTTTCGATGTTGTATCTTAGTAGAGAACGGATGTTTCTACAAACAATTTGTTTCAGTAGCTCTGTCACTTTCAGAACACACGTACGGCCATTTTCATGATCAATTGTATTCGATGTTGAAGATTCCAAATTGTCTTTTACAGATTTGAGCAATTTATAAGCCGATGGCATTAAATTTGGGGCAGGAACAAAAGCATTCAGAAGTTTCATAAGATCAACCTGACAGGCGTCCGATAAACGATGTTGGCTTGTGAAAGATCGTATCAAAAGTTGAGCATTATGTTGACTCACGCGCGCACCGGGGAAAAGGGGCTCTTTCAGGAAAGTTGTAGGCAAATTTTCGTCACCAGCGCTGCATTGATACCATATGCTCGAAATATCAGTTGGTATAAGTTCTACGCTGCCTGGAAGCGGAGAAGACATCCACGGTCCTTGAAAAATTTCGGGTATGTTGACGTCCACGTTTTTTGAACAGTTACCAGTAAAAAGCCTTACAGCATTCTCTTCGTCACTTGATTGGTCGTGCTCCATAAGGGATGAGCTCAACGTTTCAACAGAATTACCAATCTCTGATTCAGATTGCCTGCTGAGTTTTCGTATCATCGTTTCACTCATGATAGCTTTATACTTTCTGAGACGCACTGAGTGTCTATCGCGTAAACGTTTTCTAGGGTTCCTTGGCTCATTTGCATGGGCCTCCAAAAAATTTTCTTTATCAACAGCCTGTGAATATAAATCAACACCTTCGTTTAAGTGGGCAACATCAGTTTTTGCAGATTGATAAGTATTTTGGCAACAAAGCTCTGCATCGGATCTATCAAAACTAGCAGTATTACCAGTATTGGAAACTGGCTTGATAATTTTTGAAGACGACGTTGAAGCTTCTTCAGAAGCTGTTTTCAAAAAATTTTTGCGAGAATCACATGTATTGCATGCGCATTCCGCCTCATCAAAGAATTCTGAACCATATTTCACCAATAATTCTGAGTTCGGGGATATTTTTTTAAATGTTCTTAATCTCACTAAATAAGTATCCTGTGACGAAAAATCGTACTCGCAATTGGGTTCGCAATCCGAGTTAAGAAAGCGTATCGGACCAAGCATGAGATAGGATTTTGATCTATCTGAGCTTTTCTGAATCACAGACAAGTTAGTAGCGTCATCTTTTATACGAGCAAGGTACCCTTTAGGTCCATCTGTGAGGACAGTTTTGCTAGGTAGAGCGTTGTTTCCACAATAGAGCATCCTATAGCCACCATACTGATCATGAACAATTTTGAATCGATCCGATATACTTTCATAACTTTTCTTGAGAAAATTATGACAATTTCTCCATATCGGATTATTTTTAAGTAAATCTTCATAACGACGCGTTGACTTTATTCGATTAACAGCTGTTTCAGCTGGGCGATTGTTATATTCTACCAATTCCTTTACAACATGGCCATCACAATGGGACAAAATAATCCAGTCCACATCGTCCATCAAGTTCATTCTTCTATTTGAAAAAAAAACACTACTTTACTCAAAGAAAACAATGACTATTAATGCCGAGATTTTATAAAAATGCTCTACAAACACACTGACAGAAATTGAAAAAAACCGCTTCCTGCAAAAAAATAAATCAAAATTCGTGAAAACTACTTTCTCTAGGCGAGCAAAAGATTTTTTCCATTGTAACCTGCCAAGACAATGTAATTCAAAATAAAGAACTTGCATAAGAAGAAAACTTACAAGGCAGACAAATCTCCAAATAACATGCAGAAAAGGGCGAAAATGGGCAACAAAACTATAAGAAATCCTAATGATCGCGGGCGCAATGAGATTTTAAGACCTACAAAATTTTATGGGCCAAAATGAACTGTGTCATAGGCACCAAAATACCCCTCCAAATAACAAGCAAAAATGGACAAATGTATAAGAAATCCATTGGTTTTATGCCAAATTGAACTGTGTCACAGGCAACAAAACCATAAGAAATCCTAATGATCGCGGGCGCAATGAGCTTTTAAGACCTACAAAATATTATGGGCCAAAATGAACTGTGTCATAGGCACCAAAATACTCCTCCAAATAACAAGCAAAAATGGACGAATATATACGAAATCCATTGGTTTCATGCCAAAATGAACTGTGTCACAGGCAACAAAACCATAAGAAATCCTAATGATCGCGGGCGCAATGAGCTTTTAAGACCTACAAAATATTATGGGCCAAAATGAACTGTGTCATAGGCACCAAAGTACCTCTCTAAACAACAAGCAAAAATGGACGAACATATAAGAAATCCATTGGTTTCATGACAAAATGAACTGTGTCACAGGCAACAAAACCATAAGAAATCCTAATGATCGCGGGCGCAATGAGCTTTTAAGACCTACAAAATATTATGGGCCAAAATGAACTGTGTCATAGGCACCAAAATACCCCTCCAAATAACAAGCAAAAATGGACAAATGTATAAGAAATACATTGGTTTTATGCCAAATTGAACTGTGTCACAGGCAACAAAACCATAAGAAATCCTAATGATCGCGGGCGCAATGAGCTCTTAAGACCTGCAAAATATTATGGGCCAAAATGAACTGTGTCATAGGCACCAAAATACCCCTCCAAATAACAAGCAAAAATGGACGAATATATATGAAATCCATTGGTTTCATGCCAAAATGAACTGTGTCACAGGCAACAAAACCATAAGAAATCCTAATGAGCGCGGGCGCAATGAGCTTTTAAGACCTATAAAATATTATGGGCCAAAATGAACTGTGTCATAGGCACCAAAATACTCCTCCAAATAACAAGCAAAAATGGACAAATTTATAAGAAATCCATTGGTTTTATGCCAAAGTGAACTGTGTCACAGGCAACAAAACCATGAGAAACCCTAATGATGACAAGCGCAATGAGCGTTTAAGATCTACAAGATATTATGGGCCAAAATGAACTGTGTCATAGGCACCAAAATAGTCCTCTAAACAACAAGCAAAAATGGACGAATATATAAGAAATCCATTGGTTTCATGCCAAAATGAACTGTGTCACAGGCAACAAAACCATAAGAAATCCTAAGGATTGCGGGCGCAATGAGCTTTTAAGACCTACAAAATATTATGGGCCAAAATGAACTGTGTCATAGGCACCAAAATATCCCTCCAAATAACAAGCAAAAATGGACAAATGTATAAGAAATCTATTGGTTTCATGCCAAATTGAACTGTGTCACAGGCAACAAAACCATGAGAAACCCTAATGAAGACAGGCGCAATGAGCATTTAAGATCTACAAGATATTATGAGCCAAAATGAACTGTGTCATAGGCACCAAAATACCCCTCTAAACAACAAGCAAAAATGGACAAGTATATAAGAAATCTATTGGTTTCATGCCAAATTGAACTGTGTCACAGGCAACAAAACAATGAGAAACCCTAATGATGACAGGCGCAATGAGCGTTTAAGTTCTACAAGATATTATGGGCCAAAATGAACTGTGCCATAGGCACCAAAATACCCCTCCAAATAACAAGCAAAATTGGACAAATGTATAAGAAATCCATTGGTTTTATGCCAAATTGAACTGTGTCACAGGCAACAAAACCATAAGAAATCCTAATGATCGCGGGCGCAATGAGCTTTTAAGACCTACAAATTATTATGGGCCAAAAATAACTGTGTCATAGGCACCAAAGTACCCCTCTAAGCAACAAGCAAAAATGGACGAACATATAAGAAATCCATTGGTTTCATGACAAAATGAACTGTGTCACAGGCAACAAAACCATAAGAAATCCTAATGATCGCGGGCGCAATGAGCTTTAAAGACCTACAAAATATTATGGGCCAAAATGAACTGTGTCATAGGCACCAAAATACCCCTCCAAATAACAAGCAAAAATGGACAAATGTATAAGAAATCCATTGGTTTTATGCCAAATTGAACTGTGTCACAGGCAACAAAACCATAAGAAATCCTAATGATCGCGGGCGCAATGAGCTTTTAAGAACTACAAAATATTATGGGCCAAAATGAACTGTGTCATAGGCACCAAAATACCCCTCCAAATAACAAGCAAAAATGGACGAATATATATGAAATCCATTGGTTTCATGCCAAAATGAACTGTGTCACAGGCAACAAAACCATAAGAAATCCTAATGATCGCAGGCGCAATGAGCTTTTAAGACCTACAAAATATTATGGGCCAAAATGAACTGTGTCATAGGCACCAAAATACTCCTCCAAACAACAAGCAAAAATGGACGAACATATAAGAAATCCATTGGTTTCATGACAAAATGAACTGTGTCACAGGCAACAAAACCATAAGAAATCCTAATGATCGCGGGCGCAATGAACTTTTAAGACCTACAAAATATTATGGGCCAAAATGAACTGTGTCATAGGCACCAAAATACCCCTCCAAATAACAAGCAAAAATGGACAAATGTATAAGAAATACATTGGTTTTATGCCAAATTGAACTGTGTCACAGGCAACAAAACCATAAGAAATCCTAATGATCGCGGGCGCAATGAGCTCTTAAGACCTGCAAAATATTATGGGCCAAAATGAACTGTGTCATAGGCACCAAAATAACCCTCCAAATAACAAGCAAAAATGGACGAATATATATGAAATCCATTGGTTTCATGCCAAAATGAACTGTGTCACAGGCAACAAAACCATAAGAAATCCTAATGAGCGCGGGCGCAATGAGCTTTTAAGACCTATAAAATATTATGGGCCAAAATGAACTGTGTCATAGGCACCAAAATACTCCTCCAAATAACAAGCAAAAATGGACAAATTTATAAGAAATCCATTGGTTTTATGCCAAAGTGAACTGTGTCACAGGCAACAAAACCATGAGAAACCCTAATGATGACAAGCGCAATGAGCGTTTAAGATCTACAAGATATTATGGGCCAAAATGAACTGTGTCATAGGCACCAAAATAGTCCTCTAAACAACAAGCAAAAATGGACGAATATATAAGAAATCCATTGGTTTCATGCCAAAATGAACTGTGTCACAGGCAACAAAACCATAAGAAATCCTAAGGATCGCGGGCGCAATGAGCTTTTAAGACCTACAAAATATTATGGGCCAAAATGAACTGTGTCATAGGCACCAAAATATCCCTCCAAATAACAAGCAAAAATGGACAAATGTATAAGAAATCTATTGGTTTCATGCCAAATTGAACTGTGTCACAGGCAACAAAACCATGAGAAACCCTAATGAAGACAGGCGCAATGAGCATTTAAGATCTACAAGATATTATGAGCCAAAATGAACTGTGTCATAGGCACCAAAATACCCCTCTAAACAACAAGCAAAAATGGACAAGTATATAAGAAATCTATTGGTTTCATGCCAAATTGAACTGTGTCACAGGCAACAAAACCATGAGAAACCCTAATGATGACAGGCGCAATGAGCGTTTAAGTTCTACAAGATATTATGGGCCAAAATGAACTGTGCCATAGGCACCAAAATACCCCTCCAAATAACAAGCAAAATTGGACAAATGTAAAAGAAATCCATTGGTTTTATGCCAAATTGAACTGTGTCACAGGCAACAAAACCATAAGAAATCCTAATGATCGCGGGCACAATGAGCTTTTAAGACCTACAAAATATTATGGGCCAAAATTAACTGTGTCATAGGCACCAAAGTACCCCTCTAAGCAACAAGCAAAAATGGACGAACATATAAGAAATCCATTGGTTTCATGACAAAATGAACTGTGTCACAGGCAACAAAACCATAAGAAATCCTAATGATCGCGGGCGCAATGAGCTTTTAAGACCTACAAAATATTATGGGCCAAAATGAACTGTGTCATAGGCACCAAAATACCCCTCCAAATAACAAGCAAAAATGGACAAATGTATAAGAAATCCATTGGTTTTATGCCAAATTGAACTGTGTCACAGGCAACAAAACCATAAGAAATCCTAATGATCGCGGGCGCAATGAGCTTTTAAGAACTACAAAATATTATGGGCCAAAATGAACTGTGTCATAGGCACCAAAATACCCCTCCAAATAACAAGCAAAAATGGACGAATATATATGAAATCCATTGGTTTCATGCCAAAATGAACTGTGTCACAGGCAACAAAACCATAAGAAATCCTAATGATCGCAGGCGCAATGAGCATTTAAGTTCTACAAGATATTATGGGCCAAAATGAACGGTGCCATAGGCACCAAAATACCCCTCCAAATAACAAGCAAAATTGGACAAATGTAAAAGAAATCCATTGGTTTTATGCCAAATTGAACTGTGTCACAGGCAACAAAACCATAAGAAATCCTAATGATCGCGGGCGCAATGAGCTTTTAAGACCTACAAAATATTATGGGCCAAAATTAACTGTGTCATAGGCACCAAAGTACCCCTCTAAGCAACAAGCAAAAATGGACGAACATATAAGAAATCCATTGGTTTCATGACAAAATGAACTGTGTCACAGGCAACAAAACCATAAGAAATCCTAATGATCGCGGGCGCAATGAGCTTTTAAGACCTACAAAATATTATGGGCCAAAATGAACTGTGTCATAGGCACCAAAATACCCCTCCAAATAACAAGCAAAAATGGACAAATGTATAAGAAATCCATTGGTTTTATGCCAAATTGAACTGTGTCACAGGCAACAAAACCATAAGAAATCCTAATGATCGCGGGCGCAATGAGCTTTTAAGAACTACAAAATATTATGGGCCAAAATGAACTGTGTCATAGGCACCAAAATACCCCTCCAAATAACAAGCAAAAATGGACGAATATTTATGAAATCCATTGGTTTCATGCCAAAATGAACTGTGTCACAGGCAACAAAACCATAAGAAATCCTAATGATCGCAGGCGCAATGAGCTTTTAAGACCTACAAAATATTATGGGCCAAAATGAACTGTGTCATAGGCACCAAAATACTCCTCCAAATAACAAGCAAAAATGGACAAATTTATAAGAAATCCATTGGTTTTATGCCAAAGTGAACTGTGTCACAGGCAACAAAACCATGAGAAACCCTAATGATGACAAGCGCAATGAGCGTTTAAGATCTTCAAGATATTCTGGGCCAAAATGAACTGTGTCATAGGCACCAAAATACCCCTCTAAACAACAAGCAAAAATGGACGAATATATAAGAAATCCATTGGTTTCATGCCAAAATGAACTGTGTCACAGGCAACAAAACCATAAGAAATCCTAAGGATCGCGGGCGCAATGAGCTTTTAAGACCTACAAAATATTAGGGGCCAAAATGAACTGTGTCATAGGCACCAAAATACCCCTCCAAATAACAAGCAAAAATGGACGAATATATATGAAATCCATTGGTTTCATGCCAAAATGAACTGTGTCACAGGCAACAAAACCATAAGAAATCCTAATGATCGCAGGCGCAATGTGCTTTTAAGACCTACAAAATATTATGGGCCAAAATGAACTGTGTCATAGGCACCAAAATACTCCTCCAAATAACAAGCAAAAATGGACAAATTTATAAGAAATCCATTGGTTTTATGCCAAAGTGAACTGTGTCACAGGCAACAAAACCATGAGAAACCCTAATGATGACAAGCGCAATGAGCGTTTAAGATCTACAAGATATTATGGGCCAAAATGAACTGTGTCATAGGCACCAAAATACCCCTCTAAACAACAAGCAAAAATGGACGAATATATAAGAAATCCATTGGTTTCATGCCAAAATGAACTGTGTCACAGGCAACAAAACCATAAGAAATCCTAAGGATCGCGGGCGCAATGAGCTTTTAAGACCTACAAAATATTAGGGGCCAAAATGAACTGTGTCATAGGCACCAAAATATCCCTCCAAATAACAAGCAAAAATGGACAAATTAATAAGAAATCTATTGGCTTCATGCCAAATTGAACTGTGTCACAGGCAATAAAACCATGAGAAACCCTAATGAAGACAGGCGCAATGAGCATTTAAGATCTACAAGATATTATGAGCCAAAATGAACTGTGTCATAGGCACCAAAATACCCCTCTAAACAACAAGCAAAAATGGACAAGTATATAAGAAATCTATTGGTTTCATGCCAAATTGAACTGTGTCACAGGCAACAAAACCATGAGAAACCCTAATGATGACAGGCGCAATGAGCGTTTAAGTTCTACAAGATATTATGGGCCAAAATGAACTGTGCCATAGGCACCAAAATACCCCTCCAAATAACAAGCAAAAATGGACAAATGTATAAGAAATCCTTTGGTTTTATGCCAAATTGAACTGTGTCACAGGCAACAAAACCATAAGAAATCCTAATGATCGCGGGCGCAATGAGCTTTTAAGACCTACAAAATATTATGGGCCAAAATGAACTGTGTCATAGGCACCAAAGTACCCCTCTAAACCACAAGCAAAAATGGACGAACATATAAGAAATCCATTGGTTTCATGACAAAATGAACTGTGTCACAGGCAACAAAGCCATAAGAAATCCTAATGATCGCGGGCGCAATGAGCTTTTAAGACCTACAAAAAATTATGGGCCAAAATGAACTGTGTCATAGGCACCAAAATACCCCTCCAAATAACAAGCAAAAATGGACAAATGTATAAGAAATCCATTGGTTTTATGCCAAATTGAACTGTGTCACAGGCAACGAAACCATAAGAAATCCTAATGATCGCGGGCGCAATGAGCTTTTAAGAACTACAAATATTATGGGCCAAAATGAACTGTGTCATAGGCACCAAAATACCCCTCCAAATAACAAGCAAAAATGGACGAATATATATGAAATTCATTGGTTTCATGCCAAAATGAACTGTGTCACAGGCAACAAAACCATAAGAAATCCTAATGATCGCAGGCGCAATGAGCTTTTAAGACCTACAAAATATTATGGGCCAAAATGAACTGTGTCATAGGCACCAAAATACTCCTCCAAATAACAAGCAAAAATGGACAAATTTATAAGAAATCCATTGGTTTCATGCCAAAGTGAACTGTGTCACAGGCAACAAAACCATAAGAAACCCTAATGATGACAAGCGCAATGAGCGTTTAAGATCTAAAAGATATTATGGGCCAAAATGAACTGTGTCATAGGCACCAAAATACCCCTCTAAACAACAAGCAAAAATGGACGAATATATAAGAAATCCATTGGTTTCATGCCAAAATGAACTGTGTCACAGGCAACAAAACCATAAGAAATCCTAATGATCGCGGGCGCAATGAGCTTTTAAGACCTACAAAATATTATGGGCCAAAATGAACTGTGTCATAGGCACCAAAATATCCCTCCAAATAACAAGCAAAAATGGACAAATGTATAAGAAATCTATTGGTTTCATGCCAAATTGAACTGTGGCACAGGCAACAAAACCATGATAAACCCTAATGAAGACAGGCGCAATGAGCATTTAAGATCTACAAGATATTATGAGCCAAAATGAACTGTGTCATAGGCACCAAAATACCCCTCTAAACAACAAGCAAAAATGGACGAGTATATAAGAAATCTATTGGTTTCATGCCAAAATGAACTGTGTCACAGGCAACAAAACCATAAGAAATCCTAATGATCGCGGGCGCAATGAGCTTTTAAGACCTACAAGATATTATGGGCCAAAATGAACTGTGCCATAGGCACCAAAATATCCCTCCAAATTACATGCAAAAGGGTCGCTCATATAAAAAAGCATTATCAGTTTACTAACAAAGAAAAGGATATCAGGTGGTTGAAAAATTAGTTTAAGAAGTCTCAGTTTGAGTATAAGAAGTATAATATAAGAACTCTCAGCAAAAACACTCAGTTTGAGTTGTAACGGTTGAGTAGAGCTTTCATGAGTTATTAGTATGACCAAATATTTCAGCACTTTTTAGATCAATATTGAGTTTAAGCCCAACAATTCATGATCTATTCGTTTTCGTTTGTCTTGCTGACATCTGTCTCGGTGCTGCTTTGCAGATTCAGCATTCGATGCGTGAATTGCCGCTGCAAATCTGCTTGCTCTTGTTGACGTCTGCTGGCCTGAATTTCCAGCCCAAACCGGTTAAAACTTTCTTTTGCCTCCTCATACGCCTCAGTTGGGTTATTAGGGTACTTCTTCCGAATGGCATCTTGAACAATTAAAGAACAGATTTTGTAACACTTATTTTATTCCGAAAAAAACAGTCCCTTCGATAATTTTTTTTTCTTTGAAAACTCTTGTTTTCAGAAGTGACTATTACCTGCCCAGATGCCTTTTCGTGTATCTCCAAATGGTTGGCGACAGTGTGGTCCCGAGGCCTTTTTAGGCGAAATCATGTGACTGGCAATTTCATTATCGGTCCACATTAGCTGTCCTATTTTTCTTCCATACTTTGCAGGGTTTAGAGCAGTCAACCGCAAGAGGTCCTTTCCATTCCAGTTAATAGTAGTTTCTGGTTCATTTTCCGCAACCGGTTTACCAGTCCATATCTCGAATTTATTGGCCTAGTAAAAGAACATGTTTTCAGCTTATTTGGTTTTCCTCACTCCTCATTAAAAAAATCAAGCTTTTAAGTCTCACTTAATTAGAGCTAATTTTCATTCCCTGAATTTATCTATAAAACCTCAAGGCCGCTTACCATCCGATTCATCGACTTTTCAATGCGAATAGTTTCGCCGACATGACGATTAAACATTTTTGAGAGACACTCGTTCATCATTGTCACACTCCTGTCGTGTTTTTCGACTATTTCTCCCAAATTTTGGAGAATATTCATCATTGCTACACGCTCTTCTTGCTGGTAAAAATCAAAACAACTGTGTTAACACCCCTCACTTAGATTAAATAATCGATTACGTTTTTTTTATGAATACCGAAACTTGTCAATTGAAACAGCTCACCAAACAGCAGCAGGCAACTTGAGACCCACTTGGCTTTGATGAAGCTTCATGCGCATAATTTGCCGGCATCGACAAATTATGTGGTGTTGAAGCTACCAGCCTGTTCTTTGGACTTATGACTGGGGAAGGATCTGTCAACAAATCCGATGCATGGAACAAGTTTCGCTTTCTTCTTACGGGTGCCAGATTAGCACGTTGATCCCCATTGGTCATTGAGGGCTGAGGACAGACAGAGACTTGAGCTTCTTGAAGAACTTCATTCAGGGCTTCTCTCTCCTTGATTTAGAAAAATTTGATTGATTTTCTATACTAGTTTTCTACCTATTTTAATTTTTTGTCCAACCTCAAATTCAAATGAATTCTTACCGCTGTAATTTCTTCCTCGTCAATTGGAAGACAAAACTCCGGCGGATTTAGACTGGTTAAAGGTGGCAGCTCATTCTCATCGGTGCCATCAATTTCCGTCAAGGTTATTTCATCTTCACAGTTTGGAAATTGAATTCCTGGCTCTTCGTCTATTCCAATGTTGACACAGGCCATGGACAAGTCGATAAGACATCCATCTATTTTATTCCTCGGCCCTCTTGCATACACTTTCGCCTCATATAGTACACCAGAAATTTTTATTGTTACAACGTGATCTCTCTAAAAAGACACGCTTTTAAGCTCAGAAAGTACCTTAAACTAGTTTTCTGTAAATTGACGAACCTTTATACCGTCTCTCTGATCTAGAGGCATTTGGATACTGGCCGACAAAATATCCATAACTCCTGGCCGTTGGTCTTGGTAATAGAATAAAAGCAACAAAACACCTTTGAGCTTCTGTCTAACTCTATCCTCAATGGCATTGATCTCAGAGCGCATCATTGGGTTTTTGACTGGCCTACCAAATCGAGTTTGAGACATCTAAACAAACATTTGGTTATGAGACATCTAAACAATATTTTGAGTATGAGATATCTGAACTACCATTTGACATTTTAAGAACACAGACAGCACAATGAAAAAAAGAACACGGCTTGTGTTTATCACACTACAACTTTATCGAGTCAGATTGCAAAAAAGTGAAAAGCAAAATTACAGCCACGAAAACTACTATGGGGCTGTTGTGGCACGATCTTATTATATGCATATGCTACGACACTTATCTGCAGTCATCGATCCATTCATCTAAACATCTACTTAATCATCCATCTAGCAACCTTTTCAGCCACTAATCCAACTAGCCATCTAGAGATATCGTTCGAGCCATATTTCTATACAACCATTCAACCAACCATTCAATCATGTATCCAGCAAACCGTCTAACCAGCCATTCATTGAGTTATCTAGACATCGATCTATCCATCCAACCAGCCATTTATCCATCTACCCAATCTAGCAATCTGGCTATTCAACCAGCCATTGAGCCATCTATAAAATCATCCATCCAGCGATCCAACCATCTAGCGTTCCAACCAACAAATCACTCTTGCACCTTGCCATATATCCAGCCGTCCATCCATCCAACCAGCCACATACCCATACATCATCCATCTTGCCACGAATCAAATTGTTCGTCCATTCAAACTGACATCACTCTGACCATCTAGCGATCCATCCACCCAGCTATCGATCCAACAATCATTAATATTTTTCAAGTTGTTGTGGTACAGTCAGGCATTTCGTAACAATCGGTTAAGATTTCGCAATCGAAACGAGATTGTAAGATTACTTGACTGTGTAACGTTTTGTGCCGTGGTTCCCATGACATAAATAAAATGGGTAACCAAAATGAGAAGGATCTACTCTCCGGAGATAAACCTAACCTATATCTTCATTTTCGACAACAAACACGACAGAACAAACACGAGAAGGCCTTACTAAAAACATAGCCACTTTGAGTCGATTCGGTCTGAACATTACTCAAAAATAACAAAAGAAAATAGTAAAACACGTCCGAATCCAAAGTTTTTACATATTTTCATTGGTCTGAACAGAAAAAATTTTGATAGGAAAAAAGGCACATCAACTCCACTCTTTTGTATGTTTTTTGTAGACTATGATCGTAACATTCTTTGCTACTTGCACTGTAACCGGCTTTCATTCTTTAACATGTTTTTTCATTCAAAAGGTGTTGTCTTGAGCTTAAATTTGAAAAAAAAATTCACCTGTGATCATTTTTTGCAAAGTTTGCAAATGGCGTTTATAGTTTTATTTTGGCCAATTTGTGACAATTAACGCGCGATGTATTTAGCGATTTCAACGCGTTAGCGATTTAATCCGTCTTCCAAATTGGTCGAAGGAAACTTATTTGCCATACTTGATTTTGTAGTAGAAGCAAAATCTATCTCGTTGTACTTTGTATGGCTTGTGGGGGTGATGATTTTCACAAGAAAAGATCTCATTAAAAAATTGTTTCATTTTTTACATATATTTTTCCATGTTATTATTACTGCTCCATAGACCTTAAGAGACATTCGAAATAATCGTTGCTAAGCCACGAAAGAACTTTTTTGTTGACATGCCTTTTTTTCTTGGTTGACTTAAATAAAAATCCGTAAAAAAGCTGTAAAGACTCACCCAAAAAGCTGTAAAGATCGAGACAATTTTTCTGGGCGGCTTGAGAATTTTTACAAATCAGGATGGCATAACAAACTCGTCATTGAAAAGGTTAACAAGCGACATCTTACCAATTCTAGAAGATTGTTTAGACAAATTAGCAGACCTAACAGACGAAAACTACTCACTTTCTGAAGTTTCAGCACTTTCTTTTTCGGATATTTTGTCTTTTTCCGTTATTTAGTTGTTTCTGTTTTCAATCAGTTCAAACAATCTGAAAAATGAAAACATTAGAAAAACATATACAAAGGCGAAATCTAATCTTTGAACAATGGGCAAAACAAACTCGGGTCAAAATTATGCAAGATAACCTTGAAATTTTTATGATGTCTTCAAGTTGTAAGATCACTAGACCCAGCCTAATGTTTTACTTGACCCAGCTCTTTGATTTGGTATTCACCAAATCAAATATGGACCGGATTGGCAGCAGGCATGAAAAATGACTTTATTCAACAAAAAAGACTTTTAGAACTTATTCTAAGATTCATTATCCATTTCCCCCATTACAATAAGATGCAAATTAAACCAATTTACGAAGTCTTTTTGTTGAGTTGAGTCATTTTTCATAACTGCCGCTCATTCCACCTATTCAAATTTATTATTTCGAGTTTGATGGGATAGAGTGAGGTCTCGAAATTCACAGAATGATTTAAGAACAAGACACGTAACAAAACTTGAAATTCAGTTCGAAAATTACTTAAAAGCTTGTTTTGTTGCTAAAAATTTTTTAATTTCATGCTCAGGCAACTAAGAATTTGAAAAAGCACAATAGGTCATATCGGGGGGGGGGTTGCTCAATCGATCCCCTTGAATTAATATTACTATAATTTAAGGTTTAAGCACCACAGTTTTTTTGTAAGTACTGTATCCATTCGGAAAGGTTTGTGAAAAGTTTTTAATGTGTATTTTATGTGAGAAAGACATTGGTAAGTTAAAGATGAAGATAGCGCCTATAGATACTCGTTTTCATCAACGATTATTAACATTATCTCCGAATAGCTGGTTATTGATCAAAATGAACACTTTCACAAGGAACACATTTTGTCGCAACACTATTTGCGTTACCAAAGTGTGTTAACTCTTTGCGTATTAACTCAATAAAGTCATTACCGCGACAGCACTCGATACCACTCATTATTGCGAATCGAGAAAAAGAACACGTGAGTGAAAATAAATGAACAAACTTCTTGCTTAAATTTACTAACACTCTTATAAAAATGAAGTCAGATTAAAATACACATGCGTTTTGGAACCATACTTCATTAAAATAAAATTTGAACGGTTAAATACTTTACCACTTACTCTTCCAACTTGTTTGTTTTTTAAAAACAGCTTAAACACTGTTTTTTTTTTGGTTTTGAACCAAATTTATTGAGCATTCAAAATCATCGCTGAAAACGTCACGTCGATGATTTTGCTATATTCCTGATTAAAAAAATTTAAAAAAGAGACAAATCGATCAGTCATTTTTTATTTAAAAAAGGCAGGCCGTGAATTGATCAGTTATAAGCAGCCATGGGTTTTTACCAAGTTTTCTGCTTTTTGGGCATGTTCGGTGCCATGGCGTCTGTGGTGTTCTCTCTGTGTCCACATGGGAATAGACAGTGGCTGCTGAAAACACACACAGGGGGCATCTGGAACCTATGTAAGGGCACTGAATTCTTCGGCGACTGCGGGTTCATCGGGGAGTCAACGGCAGAACTTCTAGACCATTCTTTCGGACGATACAGGTCAAAGTTTAGACAATCCGCAAACCTTCGAGAAAAGCTTAGTTCCACCTCTGATAATCAGCATCAAAGATAGCAACTAGCCAGCGCCGAAAAAGCTGTGTGAGCGAAATTGTGTAAGCTGTGTAGCAAACTTTCCCGAAGAATTGATTTTTCATCTTTGGTTCCTCTGTAGCATTGGTTTGCTCTCTCTAAATCCAAGTTGCATCTCTCGCATTTGGCACGTTTACGTTAGATATTGCTCTTAGCACTCTGTAGGTTTTC
>NW_026971020.1:0-18865 GCF_963678635.1 Symsagittifera roscoffensis
AGCATTTAAGCTGTTACAAAACTAGAAATAAAATGCGCTTTGTCCAATATAGCTATTTTCCGCCACCAAAATTTGAAAAAAAAACTGATGGGTTTTCTGATTTTGTAACGAATTTCTAATTTTGAACTTAAGGCATCGATATCTTTAATGAAAAGCATCGATTTTATCACCTCCAGATACGATTTCTGGAAATGATCAAATCAGCTTAGAAGGTGGAAGCTGTTGTATTTACATTAGAGTGCTGCGAGTATGACTTACCAGTAGTTGAATGGTGTTCTCTTTGTCCTCCAACTGACTGTGGAGACACGTTATGGTCCGTTCAGTGTCTTGTTTCACCGCAGCTACCTTACTGTCTGCAGTTTGCAGGGCCTCCTTGATCCTATAAAACAAAAACAACATCGTTATTAACAGTAACATCAACAGATGCACAAAATCAATTAAAAACTGAACATTCTCTCTCGACGCTAACAGTCTATCATAGTTTACTTTTCTTTGAATTAAGTTCATTTACACAATGGGTGAGCAAAGCCTCGCAGCACTTGCGATACAAAAACACATACAAGAGTAAATTAGCAGACGGAAAATGAGACGGAAGTATTAGTTGAAAAACTTAATTTTGAAAGTTCGAAACCACGCCAACAAAAATTTAATAATATATTTGTCTTATCGAATGACCTTAATTTTAGGTGGTAGGTCATGGCACACTATCACCACCGCTGAAATAGCATTTAAAATCATATTCCGAGAGGCAGCTAAGCCGACAACACTTAAAAAGACGCCGGTTGGGACGAAAACAGTGTCAAACTATGAAAAAAAAAACTTGACACAAAGGCGAAGTTGCACTTCGCATACACAAGCAAAAATATGACCGATAACGCTACTGGGAAAAACTGAATGAGTAAAACTTTGGTCTACAAAATTTCTTAAGTGACGCACGCCAATTATGACGCATTTGCAGTACCAGTCCATTAGAAAAAAAAAAGACATTTACCAACTAACATGCCTCAATTTATACAGCAGTCTATTGAGCAGTAATAACCTTTAAATGTAACAAAAAGAAAATGATTTTTTTTTCAATTTGAGATTTTTTGTAAAAGTCATCCTCCCAAACGCCATATTAAGTACAAATAAATTTCTCTCCTAGTTCCGTCAACCAATTTGGAACGATTTCTATGACCGATTAAATTTCGGCTAATATATCGCGCGTTAACTGTCCCAAAAATTGGCCAAAATAGCAATTTTTAAACCCTCATAACTTTACAAAAAATGATCACAGGTAAAATATCTTTCCAAATTTAAGCTCAGGACAACAACACCTTTTGAATGATATTTTAAAAAAAATCCGTCAAAAATGGCTAGTTAAAAAATCGAAATTTGTCAGAAGAAAAAAACCACCCGAGCACAAATATTCCGTTACTTTCGTATTAAAAGTCGGAACAACAATATTTTGTGTTAAAATCCTCAGCATTGGCTGTACTTAAAAGCTGGTTATTGATCAAAATGGACTTTCAAAATGAACACATTTTACCGCAACAGTATTTGGGTCGCAACAATATTTGCGACTTAGGTTGGAAAAAAAAACAGTTCATACTATACCACAAGCATTGCTTGTGTAAATATCGAAGTTTTTACGCCCATGTTTTCCAAAACAAAAAGGCGCATAGCAGTCTAATTTTGAGTAACACGATGCAACTATGTCAATATAGCATTCGCCAAACCCATTAAAGCGAAAAAAGGACAAATAATAAAAAAAACAGTTAAACAAAATTAGATTTGATAAACTTACAACAACAGAACGACCCTGAATTAAAGCTAAAAAAAGATTGGATGCTTTAATGCTTAGAAAAAATCCAGACTTCGAAATAGAATTGACAAATTTAGAAGACAAACGATAACGTGACATTTCGAGTTCTCCAATAAATGCAGAATCCACATCGACACATCGAAAAAAAAAATCCGACGAGGATTCAAACCCGAGACCTTATGTTCCGAAGGCGCGCGTGCATTACCTCTATTGATGAAGAAGGCCTGAAATATATTGATGTTCTATAATAAAGTAAGGTCAATTTCTTAATTCTTCAAAAACGGTTTCGCTGGGGATCGAGCCCCAGAACTTATGTTCCGAAGTCGCGTGCTTACCTCTCGAGCGAGCGGTAAGGTGGCCGAAAGGTATGGATGTTAAAAAATAAAGGTATACATCGCAAAAAAGAAAACCTGATCAGGACTTAAACCCCACACCTGTCGCTTGTCAGAAAAGTTGTTTACGGGGAAAAACTAAATCCCAATTACAATTCACTTGCTCTCGCGATTGAAATATATTTGATGGTTGTTTTACATCCTTCCGATAAACTCATTTATAGTATTTAAATTTTGTGGTCCCTGGCAAAACTTTAAGCCGAGAACTTCAAGTTTGTTTTGGGTTCATACAAAACTTCAAACTAATTGCTATTCTCATACAGTGTTACAAAAGTTCAAGCGTAGTTCAAATTTTCACATTATTCATCACGTTGTTGGTTTTTTACTGCGATTTCAATCACGCTTGAGTTTGCTACATTTCAAAAAAAAAAACATGCAAAACGGTAAAACCTCTCTTGATCAATACACGAAAGTTGTTATCTTTCCGGAAAGGAGTTAATCCTGGGCATAAAGCCAAAAAAATTTTGCCTTGAAAAATGTTTCAACTGCACGGACGATTTATCAAAATACATCAGAAATGGAAACTTGGTGGACGCTGAGCTGTCCGGTTATACAAAGAGAATTTGTCAGCACCAGCCGATTCCGGGAAAAAACGCAAAGGTGCGAAAAGCGCGATAGAATGCTATCACGTAGAGCACGTCAATCGTCTACTGAAGCTGCTGATCGTCAGAAAGTGTAAGTTTCACAAGGACACTCGATTCACAATAGACAATTACGTGCGAGAAAGACCAAGCATGTTCGAGCCCAGATAAAAAAAACTAGATGAAAGATACGAGCGACGTGAAGAAGATGGTCACTAAGACAACGAGCAATCGCTTAAGAAACTGCGTTTTAACAGTTTTAGCACAAAAACCGTCAGCAAGGCAACTATCCAAAAAAACCTCCATAAAATCGGTTTCAGAGGGCAAGCTGCAGCCTAAATTTTCTTTTGAAGCAAAAAAAATTGCAAAGAAGAAAATTGTGGGCGAAACGGCGCATCGAAAAAATCACCCATGAATGGGACAACGTTATTTTCAGCTAGGAGTGCCAGTTTTGCCTTCACAGTGACTGCAGGGTCTAAGTCTGGAGAAGGAAGGGCAAAATGATGAGCCAAAAAATCCAGTCGCCATGTCTTCAAATGGCTTTTCAATCAAGTTCTTTGGTTGTGTCACAAGGACAGGAGCCAACGTGCTGTTGAAAACCCCAGTCAAGTGCCCATCTCAGAGTTACATCAACCTTCTGGACACAGCTGGTATAAACACGAGCTGGTATAAACACAGCTGGTATAAACACATGAAATCTCAAACGAAGGCTATGAAGACCAGTCCAGAGAACCTGGAAAGGTCGTCTTTGACATATCATTAAAATATCCGTTTTCTAATATGTAATTATGCAATTCTATGCATAGGAGGATCACCAAATGCATTGAACAGAAAAGATTGCCAATAAAATATTAAGTTTGTTGACTTTTAAGTAAAAAACAGCTATTCTGTTGCGATGCAGAAACTTTTTAAAGTCTACTCTATTATTCGTTATTTTACACTATCAGTCATACAAATATGAAAGCATTTTATTTCACTTCAAATTTACAAAAATTCCTTGGTCCTAAAAGCATCTAATGAATAAAATGCAGTAACGTAAAAACAATTTAAAAAAACTACAATACAAGGATTTAACATTTTTAACACCACCAGAAACACTTACTTGATTCCGTGATCAACAGACGCTTGCTTCATTTGGCCTAAACAAAAACAACCCAAGTTGCGGACAACAGTTTAAGTCGCTGAACCTCACAAGCAAATATTTAAGACTGTTACTGTAGCTTACATGTTAACTCGTGCAGCTGACTTCTCAATTCGGAGCAAAGATCATGTGCCTCTTTCTTAGCTGACGTCAAGTCCTCAACTCGATTGTGAAGCTCCTTTTCCTTCTGTTTCCATTCGGACTGCATCGTATTAATAGCGGCATCTTTCTCCCTCACTCGGTCTTCAAGCGTATGTCTCTCTTTGGACAACTCGGATACTCTGTTCTCTTCCTGATGGAGTCTGTGTTCTGTGTGGTAACAAGTAGTCTTCAGCCTTTCGATCTCGATCTCCCTCTCTTGTATTTTCTCTTCCATCTTACACGTCTCACTGCTTAATCTAGAAAACAAACAGAAATATATACACTGTAGTCACTTTTCCATCCCCCACCCCTCATTTCAAATTTTTAGTTGTTTTACGTCTTATTGTCACTAAAAGCGTGATGATATGATGTAAATTATGAAAAACAAAATCTTTTGACAATAATTTAGTTCACCAAGCCACACTTCATTGCATTATGTTTACGTTAAACTACTTTTTCAAAATTAAAATGTGGGGGGAAAGTGGAAAAGAGCCATACTTTGTCAAACAAACTAGCATAAATCCTGAATACATCAAAAACCAAACAACCAAGGCCACTAATCATTCACATAAAACTTCATTAATTGCCTTGTTTGGTAATATTGTCGACTATGGACTTGATTTTGGCAATATGGTTTACGAAACTTCTTAATGAACAGAGCAATTTTATCTACGTTGAGCTCAGTACAACTTCATTGACCCACTCGAATTTGTATAATTGGTTAATTCTATTGAGTTATTAATGAGATTAGGTACTCACTTCAAGTGCATGTCACTTTCTAGCTCAGCCTTCTCATCTAAACACAAACTCTTGGAGGGTTCAAAAGAAGACGCTTCCAAGTATTGAAATGAGTTGAAGTGTCTTCAAAGTACCCCCAGAACCGCTCTCTAAGTGAGACAACACGAGCAATTACAAATTTTGATACTTACAGTCAGCTAGTCTTCCAAAACCATATTTTCGATATCCTGCTGAATTTGTTTGCATTATTTAATTATGTCATGAAAACTTCCACCCAATTTTAATCTTACCCTCAATAGAGGCGCTAGATCCATTTCGCTGCAAACTACGGTAACAGTGTTCAAGGAGAGTTACAGATTATTAGTGTGGAAAAAAAACAGCAAAAGTATGATCCATTCCAAAACGAGCAGAGATAACTTGCAAAAAAAACTTGCATCACCGAGTATACAAACCAAAATGTTTTTTTTTGTGAAAACTTGCATGATTTTTGTAACTGATACATAATTGTTACATCATTATCCCGTAACAGCTCCATATTTTGACAGCTTAATATTTCGCCTGGTTACACCGATGGTTATTTATACCTGTGAGTAATTGGACTTGTTTGACCAGTTCTCGCTTGTAGTTGGACACTTCACTCAATGCCTCCTCCAGTTTGTTCATCTTCCTCGCCTGCTGCTGCTCCTGTTCAGTCCACCTCTCAGCCTCACTCTTCAAGAACTCACTCATTTCACTCTTCTCCTTGCTCAACTGGGACACCTTGCGCTCCTAGAAACACAATTCATTGCACACAGCTTTTACAGAGTATTAACATTAGTCAACATATCAGTTGCAAAAGTGTAGAAGAACATGAGATTTTCAAAAAGTGTACATTTTTTTCTAGGGCAAAACTTTTTTCATCAGAAGTTGCCATTTAAGCATAGAAAACTCAAAAAAACTGTTCTTTCAATCAAACCCATAACCTCAGATTTGGCAAGATAATTTTTGAGAAAAATTAAAGTTTCCAAGCAAACAACGTTCAAAAATACCAAAATGGGCTGTTTCTATGGCCATACCTTTTTTGGGGCATAGCCGTTTATGCGACGAGAAATTCTAACACTAAGGTTTTTGCTATTGAAACCTTAATATAAGATTTGGCAAGGGAGATTCGACATAAGGAAGTTTCCAAAACACTGACAAAACTTGGATATTTTCCTAGGTCACGACTTTTTTTTAATCAAAAATTCTCTTGCTCAACCGCTTAACCTCAGATTTAGCAGGGTTGTGTTAAAAAAAAACCAAAATGATTGATTTAAAACCCCAGAACTGAAGTTTCCGAAGGCTGCAGAACGTAAAAATAGACTAGTGGAGTATGCACCATCGGTACCTTTTTTTGACACAGAGGCTAAGCTGCGCTTCGCAAACATTAGCGAGAAATCGAAAAAAAAAGCTTTATAAAGTGCAAAAGAAAACGTAGAAATAAGCATCGAATTAGCGATCTAGAGATTTTGAGTCGCACGCACTAACCACTCAGTCACGGACGCTTAATAAATAACATACCCTAGCCACAAATAAAGTAGAGAACAGACACTAAAAAATTTCCAATGCTACAGTTTCTGATTTTACCAAAAAGCCAATAAATAAGTTATCGCTTTTGATAAACACTTTTATTTGCCAGTTAGGTTAGAAAAAAAGGAGGTTCGTACTAAAACACATAGCTCGCAAGCTGGCTAGTGTAAAAAACGACAAAATAGTTCGAGAAAAATTAAAATATAACAAAAAAAAGCAAATCGCATATATTTTCATCATAATTGTTTTTATTATTAAACAGGAACTAGCCACCAATAAATCAAATACAACAGTAGAATCCTATGCAGCAAAAGTGAATCAAATATTAAAATGCAAAAGTGACTATTTTATGAGTACTTTTATTTGCGACTTAGGATAAAAATGGATACCGTAATAAGTCACAACTGTCCGCTAGTGGTGTAATTACCAAAGAAATAAATGATGTTTTTTTAAATTGATGCTTTGGTTGTTTTATCAATTGGAAAATGCGTTTTCTTTCTGGGTTGTTTAAACCGACGTCTAATTTAATTCCTTTTTGCTCCTGGCTCTATTTTACGATATCCATTTTAGGCTGACCAAATGCCAAAATCGCATTTAAAATATTTGAAGGCACATTTGGCGTCAAACGCTTATATTTGTCCGAGAAGCTCTCCGAACTAACGCAATTAATAGGTCACAACCTTGCAAAAACACAGCCTGGATCCGCTCCTTACTTGATCTTCTTTTTCATCCCTATTTATATGTTATCATACTAAGCTAAATGCTAACCAAAGAGTACTTCTCCTGTTGCGTCTGTTCCATCTGCACATTCAGTTTCCTCTCTCGTGACTTCATCTGGTCCAGCTCATTCTTAAGTTCTTTCAATTCCGCAAGTGCCTTCTCCAGCGCTTCACTCAGTCTAAAATCAAAGCAACAGTTGATCCATTGAATAAGCATTTATTTACTTATTTGCTCAAAACAATAACTCCAACAAAATTCAAAAATAAAAACAGAGGCGAAGCGGAGCTTCTTATCACTTGCAATACAACAAAAGCGTAGCATTGCAAGCTAACCAAATATACAATGACATGGAAATAACAAAGTCGAAAAAAACTTTCGAAAAACATTTTTTTGGAATTACGAAAAATTCAATCACAGAAAAACAGACGAGAAACATAACCACTAGCATTTAAATTTTTTTTTTGCTATTTTCTGAGCCTTCACTGAGCCGACAACACGTGATTACAAGCCAATTGATCCAAAAACAAGAAATGCCAAATGGAATTGTTGTCAAAAAAAATAACACTTTTTTTAGAAACAGGAAAAATTCAGTCTCAGAAAAACAAATTAGAAACGCAACCACTAGCATTAGACAAGCTTTTGGTATTTTCTGAGCGTTCACGAAGCCGAAAACACGAGTTTAGATGCCAATTGGTCCGAAAACAAGAATTGCGAAAAAAATTGTTGCCATTAAAAATTTTTGAGCGATTAAAAAGTTTAATGCTTCTACCTTTTAGGCTATCAACCGACCCGATTTATAAAAAAGAAGAACACTCATTTTTCTTCCCTAAATGTATGAGCCAAAAACAATAAGGCGGAACAACGTTCCTAAGCAAAAAAAAACGAAACATGAGCCGAAAACATTTAAGACGAACAAATTTACGAAGCAAAAAAAACATGAGCCGAAAACAATAAGGCAAATTAAAATTTCTCAACAAAAAACGGAAAATATACCAGTCAGGTATAGTAAGATTTTAAAATGACAGGAGTGAATCAACGGCACTTGAGACTACAGTGAAAATTGCTTACACTGGCAAAGAGGTGCGGCAACTAAGCCGACAATTTGTAGCCCGACTCTTGAACTTTTCGGGGAAAAAATTTCAACTTCAGAATTTGAAAAATAAGTTCCGACCGGAATTCAGTACCCAGACCTGAGGATGCGAAGGCAAACGTTTAACATCCAGATCAAGTGAGAAAGGGCCTGGAAGTTGCTCAGAATCGACAATAAAACATCAATTTCAATAATAAATGTGTCAGAAAAGTTCTTTACGGGAAAAACAAAAGTCTAGTTCGTTAGTACAAGACACTTGCTGTCGCAAGCGTAACAAGAATAGCCAGTTGCTTTGCAAGTAGCGCAGACTGTTCCGACCACATTTAAAAAAATGAAAAAAAAAGTTTTGTCTTTTTTAAGGATTGACGTGATTTGAGAACTATACAAACGCGAAGAAAGTCGGCGAATAAGGCAACATCGACACTAATTTTCTTCTAAATTGATTACGAAACAAAAATCTAGCCAACAGACAGTTGGAAAATGGTCAATGAGCGCAAGTAAACAGAAAAAAATGCTGACTTGTTTTTTTTTTTATAAAACTTCACTTTGGAATTTCAAAAAAAATGTCCTTATGGCTCTTTGAATTTCAAGAAAATAGCACTTTTTTTGATGAAAAAGTTAACCCGATTTGAGAAAACTGTATTATTAGGCACAGTTTTCATTCCGCTGGGAAATGTGAAAATTCAATTCCACTTTCGAAACTATCAGTTGATCACGTTTTTCGTGGCCTTTACACTTTTTTGGTTCGATAGTGGAGTTTGCCTTTTCTTTAAAAAAGTAACTGAACTGAACTTAAAAATAAATCAAAACTCAAGTATTTATGGGCCTGAACAAACTTGAAAACTTTTTCTGAAAAAAAAAACGAGAATAAAATCATCGCGACCTATATAAGAGTCTGAACTAAGTTCATCGACTCTTAAAAAAGGAAAAAAATTGATTTTTTTTTCAAAATTGAAAATAATTGTAAACATTTTTTGAAAAGCTTTATTGGCAAGTAATCGCTAAATGAAACAACCAAAACTAGTTTTCTTTGTAATAAAATTAAGTTTACTGAGCCCAAAAAATCTAAATAAAAGTAAATTTCCATAAAACGTTACTCGATCGCATTGCTCAGTCAAATAAGACTAAATCTCAAAAATTTTAAACCGTTTTTCTCGACACAGAGAAGTTTTTGCAATATTTTTAATGTCGTTTTAATCGCATTTGAAAGGGCTTTAAAATGATATATCACTCAACTTATTCCGATCATTATTTGTAGCACCTGATTTTGCGTAGAAAACAAAAAATGAAAAAACTTGGTCACATTCGAATACTAAGTTCCTCTCCATTTGCAATGGTCGGAAGACTGAGGCACATGTGAGCAATTTCTCCCCTTATGGCAAATTTACGCAGTAAAGTCAACGCGCAAAGTTCTCAATACTGATTGGCTGAGAAATATTGCTTCTAATCAAGCGAATGATTTCCCGGAATTGAAATAGCGGGGATATGTTCACTTGGGTCACAGGACAAAGTATCCCACACGAAAGTATCCCATACCAATATACACCGATGGGCACAATGGCCTATGCCATTTTAGCCCACGTCAATTTAAACATCCCATCAAGGATTAAAAACTACTCTATGATAAAAAAAACTAGTGAGGACTAGTGCATATCTCTAAATCGCAATTTAGAAGAGCCCTAATTCAGCATTTCCTCTACTCATCGCCAAAAATTGCAAAACAGCCAATGAGTTTACTAACCCAAGGGCTATTCTGTCTGCTGGGTTATTTCTAAGTGGCATACCTTCGCGTGGGTTGAAAAGGATAATTTGTCATGAAATCGTTCACTTGACCCACAAATGAAGAAGAAAGACGACGAATATACATGATTTCTCATTGAGTCTGCTCTTATAATAGATAAAATTTACAAATAGCCAGAAATATAACAGGGTAAATAATCTTATCGCATTGCTTACCCTGAATTTTTCTTCTCCAAGTTGCCATTTTGTTCCTCCAGGGCTACTTTCTCGTCCCTGCAGTCCATAAGTTCTCGGCACAACGAGGAGACCTGAGCCTTGAGATTCACTAAAACAACACACAAGATTTTACATGCAACATGGAGGAAACTCTTCGCATGGTGCTAGCTAGATCAAAATAAAGAAGAGCCAGTTCAGTGATTTCAGTCCACTGATGAAACCAAATTTCAGTCCACTGATTGGTTTCATTATTTTACAGCTTTGGCTCACCCTTTTGTTAGAAAATTTGAACTGATTGCTTGCTGGCACTACTGGATTTAAAAATCTGATACCACTCTTAAGTGGTGCATCGTTATTAAGAACGCCTATGGTGATGAACTAAACTTGCCTAATTTTTGAAAAATAAACATTTTATTGATAAAAACTTCGTGTTTTTAGGTGCTTGTAATGTTTAAATTTTGGCTTGAAGTCCCTTCGGCTTCACGTCCCGTCGGCTTGTTGTCCTAGACCCGGCACTACCCACCGTTCTCGCGTGTGGTCTGTTCCAGCTTCGTCTTCGTGTCCCCATAGTCTTGTCTCAACTCTTCCACTTCATGACACAGCAGATCGTACTTGACCTTGTCAAAACAAACAAGTATGAAAGAAAGAAACGCACGCATTACATCACAGGTAAAAACTCCTTCAACTGAAATTTAAATTTTTTTTTGAAATATCTGTGATCTTAAGCAATCAGACTGATAATTGAGCATTAGAGTGAGTATCACGTGAAATCCATGACAAATTGGTTATCTTAGTTATCACAAGACTGGTTAATCTTTTATGTCAAATATGTATAAAAAAGCATGAATTTCCACTAATCAATTTCAAAAATTCGTGATTTGCTATTTGGACCATGGAATACGAGAACAAATATATCTTGCAAAAACATTTGGTTTCCTGCAAAAGTTGGAACAATCATCAACACCAGGAAAAGGCCATTGAGCTATTTTTTTCTAAGCAACTACATAGTTTACCCAATTTGAGATTCATTTGTCTCAAATTTGATACCTGTTCACAATTTTCGAAAATAAACCAGAGCAATTAATAGCGGGAAAACAGAGCAACTTGATTTGATTATAAATTGGTCTTATTGCAGTTTGGTGCTTACAGATATGGACTTGTTCTTCTGAGCCAGTTTGGTGTAGGGGGAAGACTGACTGAGTCGAGGGTTGCAGAGGGGAGGCACAGCTGGGATGCTAAAGCTCCTGTTCATTGAAGAGGAAAACACAGCAGACCTGTCAGAACAAAAAATAACATAGACATCAGACAGTTGGAAAAGAGTCAATGAACACAATTAAACGGAAAAAAATACCGACTGGTTTTTGAAAAAAAAATTAACTTTCGAATTTCAAAGATGCCCTTAAAGCTCTTTGAATTTCTAGAAAAATTCATGATTGGCGCCTCTCGATAAAACTAACCGATTTTGAGAAAATTGGATCAATAGGCATTTTTTATTTAGCTCGGAAATCTGAAAAAAAAATTCCACTTTCAAAACTAGAAATTGATCACGTTTTTTGTGACCCTTCAACTTTCGCCGCTGTTCGAGAGTGGAGTTAGCTTCTCTTTAAACAAAGAAAATGAGCTGAATTTGAAAAGAAGAAAAAATCAAACAGCAAAAAAATAAAAATTGAGCCTGAACAAATTTTAAGACTTTCCTGAAAACCATCGCAACCTATCTAAGTCTGAACTACTTTCAACGACCCTTAAAAACGGAAGTAACAATGAGGCGGCAGCTTGTATCACAATTATTAGTTTGATAAAAATTATTCTTATACCGTTCTAGCATATGCATCTCTCTTAAAACGATTTAAAAAATTAAATAAGAAAATGAGATGTTTTTCATTTGGAATTAAAAACATTAACTTTCTACACAGAGGCGAAGCTGAGCTTAACACCACTTGCGATACTTAGGCCACCAAATCGTGAAAAAAATGAAAACGCGAAATTGAAAACAACAACCGAAATTTTTATATGCTTGTCTCAAAACATTTTGACGAAAACCTGGAGGAACACAACAACCACCATTGCACAAGCAAAAACAGTTACCGAGTGGTAAATAAGCAAACAAAACCGGAATAAATAGTCTTAAAACCCAAACGAAATTCTGATCTGATACCACTCAAAGCCTCCTAAAACTGAGTTTGTTGCTAAGAGAATTTGGTGTTCTACAAAAATATAGAGGGCTAGAAAGCACTTAAAGCAAAAAAGAAATCAATTGACGAAAAAATTTATTGAAAACTACACTAAAAAAAATTGCAAATAAACTCATGACTTTAATTATCTTTTCCGAAAAAAATTATGATAAAAGCACGCCGCTCAAGCAGTATCGAGGAAAATATCCGAACAAAATTTTATTGAAAAGAATTAAAAAAATCGATAAAAAAATTCAAAAAATTCGACCAAATTTTTCTCATGATTTTTTCTATCGCTATTCAAAGGTCGAAGAAGCGATTTCAAATTCACAAGCAAACCTTATCAAAGTTGATTTAAATTTAAAAATGACTGGAAGCAAATTTTAAAAAACATTAGGCAAATAAGCGGACACTTAATAAGCTGAAAGGTTCCACCCTTTTTAACTCTAAACAACTTAATACCATACAATTTCACTCCCTACTTTTTGTTGCCTTAGCAATTTAACATCGCTACAATTTAAACTCATTTCATGACTTAACACCGTTTTAATCCAAAATGAAAAGAAAATTTACTTGAAAGGGGACTTCGGTAAACATAAATTCCACTTTCAAAACTAGAAATTGATCACGTTTTTTGTGACCCTTCAACTTTCGCCGCTGTTCGAGAGTGGAGTTAGCTTCTCTTTAAACAAAGAAAATGAGCTGAATTTGAAAAGAAGAAAAAATCAAACAGCAAAAAAATAAAAATTGAGCCTGAACAAATTTTAAGACTTTCCTGAAAACCATCGCGACCTATCTAAGTCTGAACTACTTTCAACGACCCTTAAAAACGGAAGTAACAATGAGGCGGCAGCTTGTATCACAATTATTAGTTTGATAAAAATTATTCTTATACCGTTCTAGCATATGCATCTCTCTTAAAACGATTTAAAAAATTAAATAAGAAAATGAGATGTTTTTCATTTGGAATTAAAAACATAAACTTTCTACGCAGAGGCGAAGCTGAGCTTAACACCACTTGCGATACTTAGGCCACCAAATCGTGAAAAAAATGAAAACGCGAAATTGAAAACAACACCCGAAATTTTTATATGCTTGTCTCAAAACATTTTGACGAAAACCTGGAGGAACACAACAACCACCATTGCACAAGCAAAAACAGTTACCGAGTGGTAAATAAGCAAACAAAACCGGAATAAATAGTCTTAAAACCCAAACGAAATTCTGATCTGATACCACTCAAAGCCTCCTAAAACTGAGTTTGTTGCTTAGAGAATTTGGTGTTCTACAAAAATATAGAGGGCTAGAAAGCACTTAAAGCAAAAAAGAAATCAATTGACGAAAAAATTTATTGAAAACTACACTAAAAAAATTGCAAATAAACTCATGACTTTAATTATCTTTTCCGAAAAAAATTATGATAAAAGCACGCCGCTCAAGCAGTATCGAGGAAAATATCCGAACAAAATTTTATTGAAAAGAATTAAAAAAATCGATAAAAAATTCAAAAAATTCGACCAAATTTTTCTCATGATTTTTTCTATCGCTATTCAAAGGTCGAAGAAGCGATTTCAAATTCCCAAACAAACCTTATCAAAGTTGATTTAAATTTAAAAATGACTGGAAGCAAATTTTAAAAAACATTAGGCAAATAAGCGGACACTTAATAAGCTGAAAGGTTCCACCCTTTTTAACTCTAAACAACTTAATACCATACAATTTCACTCCCTACTTTTTGTTGCCTTAGCAATTTAACATCGCTACAATTTAAACTCATTTCATGACTTAACACCGTTTTAATCCAAAATGAAAAGAAAATTTACTTGAAAGGGGACTTCGGTAAACATCAAAGAATTAAAAGAGACAATTTTTGCCATTTAAACCCAGTTAATTTCGCGCTACTTAATTCGCGTAAGTTTTGAACAAGAAAGACCTTGCAATAATTTCATTGAATCGTTTCAAAACGAAATGAAATGGCCTTGTCGATGTTTTCAAAGAATCATTTAAAAATGAACCAACAACAAGCAAAGTTCAAAGAACTTCAAAAGCCCGCAAAAAATTAGACGTCCATTGACTAATATGGTCGAACTTTCCGGACATTTTCAGCCGGTATAGAAAATTTTTAAAAAAAGGTTTAACTAATGCCAAAAACCTAGAAATCATTATTTTTTAGAATCATTCTCGAACTTCAAACTTATAAGCTGATCACTTTGTCAGCTTTTTTGAATTGATGGCACATTAACGCAAAGCTAAAGGGTTTGCTAGCCCTTAGTCCCAACCTAGCATCCCGAAAATAAGGGCGATTGTCCTGGGATTAAATTGCTAAGGCACGAGTCAAATTCTCGCGTTTAGTTACGTTTCCGGGAGTTTGCACGGAAACGCCTTTTCAGAAAAAGCTGACAAAAGTTTAAGTGGGAAGAAAATTTGAATTATAAAAATACAAAAGAATAAACAAAAATGAGACCAAATTTACAATAGCTTAACACAAACTAGATAATGCTCTGAAAAAGTACAAATCAGTTTTGTCTTCGTAAACAGACATTATGTTTTATACTTTTTAATTTAATACTCGATACTTTTTCTTTTTTGTGAACTTATGGCCACTCGATGCATAAAAAAAATTGAGTTTTTGTACGGAAGCGTCTTTTTACGTGCTGCCCACTACTTTCCCTATTTTTGGTTGGGCTCCGTTGAAACAGGATTGAAATCCGAAACGCCATGCCTCGACAGCATTTGTTGTTCGAGCAATCCCACACACGGCCGCATCTCGCTGGTTCCAAAGGGAGGGTGGGAATAAAACTTCACGGTTTGGCATTATGCTTTTTATATCAGTAGAGCCGAATTACAGACACAGCTCGTCAATTTTCTTTTTTTTCGGGTTCTTAACAATTTCTGTCGCGTACATTCTGAATTTCCTGAACGATCATATCATAGGAATCGCCGATCTTTTTTTTCTTTTTGCAAGGGATAACAGCATTTTTAAAGCCAGCGCTAAATCGTGATTCATTTCGTAGGTAACTTTTAGACCCAATTCATTAATTTTTTCCATGTTACTCTGGGAGAGATGGAAAAAACAACCCGATAAATGTGCTTCGGGGACGTTTGCTCAAAATCTAACAAAACTTGTTCAGGCCGGCAGTTGGGTGCTATATCAATTAACGCCTGCAAAAAGCGATTGGATATTTTTTTTGGGTTTTGTTAGGAAGGAAGGCGTAAATGCAAGCTGGCGCAACGCCGATACACTAACATGAAATGAATATAGCTGATAGAACGTTTTTAGAGCAAGTTCCATCGGCTAACCAGAAAGATGACTTCTCCAGAACTCTCAGCATTTCGGGGTCGCCGCACAAAAAGATTTGCTCGTGATCATTTGATCCACTGTCATTCCGGATAAAATTTTCAAAAATTTCAGGGATCTCGAAATTTCGCGCAACGGGGATGGGCGGCATATTTACATCTAGCTGCTTACGGAATAAATAAAACTCGTGGCCGGACGCTAAAAGAATTGGCTTGTTTTTAGATGAAACTGTGAATTCAAAAGAAGACTCAACCATAATGTGTTTACTGTTTTTGCGTTTGTTTATCACTTGAGTAAAGTATAAAGTGACTGTCAGAATTTAATTTTTGTCAGAAATTTTACGTCAAATTGTTATGAATTAGCACAAGCAGGTTTTTTATTGATCAAAATGGTTTAGCGAAAAGTCTTATTAAAAATAAAATACGAACTTGTCCATAAGAGTCTTAAGTTATTTAGGAAGCCTCATTTTAGCATGTGCAACTAAGATAAACCAAGTTTTTTATTATGTTGCGTGCGTTAATAGCAGGATTAATTTTGGTGTGATAAGAGCTAAGATAAGTATTAAGAGCTTTTAGTAGTGAAATGACTAGGTGTTAAAATGCACGGTGTTAAATTGTATGGTATTAAATTGTAGGACACCAGCTGGAAAACATCCGAAATATTTTCAGTACAAAAAATCATAAAAAGATTTGCATCTACCCACTACAAGGCAAGTCCAAAACAGGCAAAGCAAGTACGCTGCATAAGCTGCATATTTGTAAATTTACCATTTCAAACTCCTTTCTAAATATTTACCATTCTGTGACCAAAGTTATTTACGGGAAAAAAGTCTAGAAGCCGGTTGCAATACCCTTACTTATCGCAAGGGTAAACAAATGTATAAATACATTATTTGACATCGGAGCCTTTTGGTCTATATTGCGGCGCAAAAGACAGATCTGTTATTAAAATTGATTTTTTTTGCGACGGTTTCAAATCTAATCAGTTGAAGCATAACTGCGCTTACCTATCTTCGTCGTTTTCAGAAGCCAAACTGTCCATTCTAGTGGCAGCCATGCTATATCGTGGATGCGACTGTCTGTTCTGCTTGCGGACAAAGTTAGATAGGGCGGGAGATAACGCAGCCATACTTCTATTCAGATCCAGCGATGACATATTCAAATTTGACACTGTCTCGTTAGGACTAATTGAAGAGGTCGGCGGTGCAGCTGTGTTAACATCTGTCTCCGAAAAATGGTCAACGTAATAGTTGTTCAAGATAGTTTGGAACAACTCCGACTCACAGAACTCGGTCGCAGACTTACTCCAGCAAACACTTTCCAGAATATTCATGAAGAACACCTTGTCTTCCCTTTCCCCCAGATATTCGTTCAATTTCATGCTGAAGGAATCCCCACCCAGTGCATCAATTTGTTCACTGGAGCGCAGAGCACAAACAATTGCCAGTAAAAGAGCCTAAAATTAATGAATTATCCAACTCAACTGTTATTCTTGATCGCTTCATAGATAACAGATTCCAGTCTTTTTGGCAAGTTGAGTTGCTATATTGACAAATTTCTAAGGTTAAGTTTTCTACTCAAAAACTTTATCGCGCAAACGGTTCGAATTTTCAATACTGCATCCAAATTTAATTATTTCTGCAAAAATCAAATCAAACTATTTCCTTAAGTAAAAGGTGTGCCTTTCTACTCTGCTCCTCGCTATATGCCGGATAATAGAAGCAGATTACAGTATTCTGCTAACTAGAAAAACAATAAAAATTAATTGTTTCCAATCTAATCAGAAGGTATTTTATATGAAAAACAAGCTTATTTATTGACGGACAATAAATAGTGATGACGCTATCAAACCTGAAGGTCTGTGTTGAATCGCATCGATCATAAAAAATCAAACTAGCGTCATTCGCGCATAACAAGTTAAGCAGCTGCTCGAAAATTCAAACTTTCTGATCGCGTTACAGAAATCGAAAAACTTTTTTTGTTAATTACAATTTTACTATATGCTTTTTCGCCTTTGATTTAAAAGCCTTAGATAAATCTGGGACCACCCTATTATCTAAGAATTGAATTATGCAAAAGACAATCAAATTATTCAAACAAAAGATTTTTTGTCGCTCGTTTGGCGATCTCTTTGCTGTTTTGACGCCAAGTTAGAAAATCTGTTAGAACTAGGTTTTAACACTTGTCATATGTTTATGCTAAGAGATCTCTTGTGATTGTGGTGTTCATTTAAGGTTAATTTTTGGTTCGTGATGCATTTAAACTGCAGATTAATTCTCTCTATCACTTATTATTGATTGTCGAATCTTTTTTCACATTCCTTCTTAATTAATTGTTAAAATTTCAGAATTTTGAACGCGAACAACTCGGTTGGACGACAATTACAAAATTTTACTCTTAGTTCATTTACTGAGTCTCTATTGTTTTAACAAAAAATTATTTTGATTGTTTAAAAATTAGCTTCAAGTGGCATGATTGGTTTTATGCCTGTATATGCTTACGCAAGTATCCCGTATTGTAAAACTGGTTGGATGTAAGTTTTAAAACTTTGTACCACTTGTGCCGATTTCAAGTACTTGCGCATTTGATAGAGCATTCCGAAAACTGTTTGGATGTAAGTTTTAAAATTGTACCAGTTGTGCCGATTTCAAGTACTTGCGCATCTGATAGAGCATTCCGAAAAAGTCTGCAATTCCTTGGTTAATTTTCTTTATGAACGTGAAAACTCAACTTTTGGTCTATATTTACTCTCAAGTATCTATGATTTAAATGATTTTCCCAAATTAGATTGTTTTCGTTTTGTCGCCAATTCGTTTAAGTTTGTTTCGGCAAAGTAATTTATTGGAATCATTCATGACCGCTTGACGTACTTTTATTAACTGCAGTCATTTTTCGCTAGTTTTATTTATCATCCGTATAAAGAAGTAAGTTACTTTTGCTAGTGTTTTCGTCGAGAAAAATCATTCACACATCCCATGAAAATTAATGGACCTAGAATTGAGCCTGACTGTACTAGACTTTTAACATTAATTAGTAAGGATTTGTAATTTTCAGTTTCTAAACACTGCAAATGCGTACGATCTGATAAGAAGTATTTTTAAATCTTGTTTACAGGTCCTCAGAAGCCCATGTCATAGAGTTTTTGGTCAAATGTGTTCTGGGTAACTGTATTAGGATGACTTTTTTGTTGACCGACCCTAACATTTTTTCTAAAGGCACCAATACATACTAATTTTGAGGTGGGAGCGCGCGCTCTAAAAAACGCCAAAAAAACTTATCTATACCA
>NW_026971021.1:0-53309 GCF_963678635.1 Symsagittifera roscoffensis
ACAGATTGCAGTGGCCTCTGGTTTTTCTAGCTTTGAAATTAGAATTGCTTGGTGGTTTGCTTTATCTCTTTTGATGCCATTAGGATGTAGTTTAGGAATGCGAAAGTATTGTGGGAACTAGGTGAAGTGCGTTTCGGAATATGATTGGTCCGTAAAATCCAGTTTGAAATTGGTATGATACTGTTTCTTTTACTCACACTAGGCACAGATTGCAGTGGCCTCTGGTTTTTCTAGCATTGAAATTAGAATTGCTTGGTGGTTTGCTTTATCTCTGTTGATGCCATTAGGATGTAGTTTAGGAATGCGAAAGTATTGTGGGAACTAGGTGAAGTGCGTTTCGGAATATGATTGGTCCGTAAAATCCAGTTTGAAATTGGTATGATACTGTTTCTTTTACTCACACTAGGCACAGATTGCAGTGGCCTCTGGTTTTTCTAGCTTTGAAATTAGAATTGCTTGGTGGTTTGCTTTATCTCTTTTGATGCCATTAGGATGTAGTTTAGGAATGCGAAAGTATTGTGGGAACTAGGTGAAGTGCGTTTCGGAATATGATTGGTCCGTAAAATCCAGTTTGAAATTGGTATGATACTGTTTCTTTTACTCACACTAGGCACAGATTGCAGTGGCCTCTGGTTTTTCTAGCATTGAAATTAGAATTGCTTGGTGGTTTGCTTTATCTCTTTTGATGCCATTAGGATGTAGTTTAGGAATGCGAAAGTATTGTGGGAACTAGGTGAAGTGCGTTTCGGAATATGATTGGTCCGTAAAATCCAGTTTGAAATTGGTATGATACTGTTTCTTTTACTCACACTAGGCACAGATTGCAGTGGCCTCTGGTTTTTCTAGCTTTGAAATTAGAATTGCTTGGTGGTTTGCTTTATCTCTTTTGATGCCATTAGGATGTAGTTTAGGAATGCGAAAGTATTGTGGGAACTAGGTGAAGTGCGTTTCGGAATATGATTGGTCCGTAAAATCCAGTTTGAAATTGGTATGATACTGTTTCTTTTACTCACACTAGGCACAGATTGCAGTGGCCTCTGGTTTTTCTAGCATTGAAATTAGAATTGCTTGGTGGTTTGCTTTATCTCTTTTGATGCCATTAGGATGTAGTTTAGGAATGCGAAAGTATTGTGGGAACTAGGTGAAGTGCGTTTCGGAATATGATTGGTCCGTAAAATCCAGTTTGAAATTGGTATGATACTGTTTCTTTTACTCACACTAGGCACAGATTGCAGTGGCCTCTGGTTTTTCTAGCTTTGAAATTAGAATTGCTTGGTGGTTTGCTTTATCTCTTTTGATGCCATTAGGATGTAGTTTAGGAATGCGAAAGTATTGTGGGAACTAGGTGAAGTGCGTTTCGGAATATGATTGGTCCGTAAAATCCAGTTTGAAATTGGTATGATACTGTTTCTTTTACTCACACTAGGCACAGATTGCAGTGGCCTCTGGTTTTTCTAGCTTTGAAATTAGAATTGCTTGGTGGTTTGCTTTATCTCTTTTGATGCCATTAGGATGTAGTTTAGGAATGCGAAAGTATTGTGGGAACTAGGTGAAGTGCGTTTCGGAATATGATTGGTCCGTAAAATCCAGTTTGAAATTGGTATGATACTGTTTCTTTTACTCACACTAGGCACAGATTGCAGTGGCCTCTGGTTTTTCTAGCTTTGAAATTAGAATTGCTTGGTGGTTTGCTTTATCTCTTTTGATGCCATTAGGATGTAGTTTAGGAATGCGAAAGTATTGTGGGAACTAGGTGAAGTGCGTTTCGGAATATGATTGGTCCGTAAAATCCAGTTTGAAATTGGTATGATACTGTTTCTTTTACTCACACTAGGCACAGATTGCAGTGGCCTCTGGTTTTTCTAGCTTTGAAATTAGAATTGCTTGGTGGTTTGCTTTATCTCTTTTGATGCCATTAGGATGTAGTTTAGGAATGCGAAAGTATTGTGGGAACTAGGTGAAGTGCGTTTCGGAATATGATTGGTCCGTAAAATCCAGTTTGAAATTGGTATGATACTGTTTCTTTTACTCACACTAGGCACAGATTGCAGTGGCCTCTGGTTTTTCTAGCTTTGAAATTAGAATTGCTTGGTGGTTTGCTTTATCTCTTTTGATGCCATTAGGATGTAGTTTAGGAATGCGAAAGTATTGTGGGAACTAGGTGAAGTGCGTTTCGGAATATGATTGGTCCGTAAAATCCAGTTTGAAATTGGTATGATACTGTTTCTTTTACTCACACTAGGCACAGATTGCAGTGGCCTCTGGTTTTTCTAGCTTTGAAATTAGAATTGCTTGGTGGTTTGCTTTATCTCTGTTGATGCCATTAGGATGTAGTTTAGGAATGCGAAAGTATTGTGGGAACTAGGTGAAGTGCGTTTCGGAATATGATTGGTCCGTAAAATCCAGTTTGAAATTGGTATGATACTGTTTCTTTTACTCACACTAGGCACAGATTGCAGTGGCCTCTGGTTTTTCTAGCTTTGAAATTAGAATTGCTTGGTGGTTTGCTTTATCTCTTTTGATGCCATTAGGATGTAGTTTAGGAATGCGAAAGTATTGTGGGAACTAGGTGAAGTGCGTTTCGGAATATGATTGGTCCGTAAAATCCAGTTTGAAATTGGTATGATACTGTTTCTTTTACTCACACTAGGCACAGATTGCAGTGGCCTCTGGTTTTTCTAGCTTTGAAATTAGAATTGCTTGGTGGTTTGCTTTATCTCTTTTGATGCCATTAGGATGTAGTTTAGGAATGCGAAAGTATTGTGGGAACTAGGTGAAGTGCGTTTCGGAATATGATTGGTCCGTAAAATCCAGTTTGAAATTGGTATGATACTGTTTCTTTTACTCACACTAGGCACAGATTGCAGTGGCCTCTGGTTTTTCTAGCTTTGAAATTAGAATTGCTTGGTGGTTTGCTTTATCTCTGTTGATGCCATTAGGATGTAGTTTAGGAATGCGAAAGTATTGTGGGAACTAGGTGAAGTGCGTTTCGGAATATGATTGGTCCGTAAAATCCAGTTTGAAATTGGTATGATACTGTTTCTTTTACTCACACTAGGCACAGATTGCAGTGGCCTCTGGTTTTTCTAGCTTTGAAATTAGAATTGCTTGGTGGTTTGCTTTATCTCTTTTGATGCCATTAGGATGTAGTTTAGGAATGCGAAAGTATTGTGGGAACTAGGTGAAGTGCGTTTCGGAATATGATTGGTCCGTAAAATCCAGTTTGAAATTGGTATGATACTGTTTCTTTTACTCACACTAGGCACAGATTGCAGTGGCCTCTGGTTTTTCTAGCTTTGAAATTAGAATTGCTTGGTGGTTTGCTTTATCTCTGTTGATGCCATTAGGATGTAGTTTAGGAATGCGAAAGTATCGTGGGAACTAGGTGAAGTGCGTTTCGGAATATGATTGGTCCGTAAAATCCAGTTTGAAATTGGTATGATACTGTTTCTTTTACTCACACTAGGCACAGATTGCAGTGGCCTCTGGTTTTTCTAGCTTTGAAATTAGAATTGCTTGGTGGTTTGCTTTATCTCTTTTGATGCCATTAGGATGTAGTTTAGGAATGCGAAAGTATTGTGGGAACTAGGTGAAGTGCGTTTCGGAATATGATTGGTCCGTAAAATCCAGTTTGAAATTGGTATGATACTGTTTCTTTTACTCACACTAGGCACAGATTGCAGTGGCCTCTGGTTTTTCTAGCTTTGAAATTAGAATTGCTTGGTGGTTTGCTTTATCTCTGTTGATGCCATTAGGATGTAGTTTAGGAATGCGAAAGTATTGTGGGAACTAGGTGAAGTGCGTTTCGGAATATGATTGGTCCGTAAACTCCAGTTTGAAATTGGTATGATACTGTTTCTTTTACTCACACTAGGCACAGATTGCAGTGGCCTCTGGTTTTTCTAGCTTTGAAATTAGAATTGCTTGGTGGTTTGCTTTATCTCTTTTGATGCCATTAGGATGTAGTTTAGGAATGCGAAAGTATTGTGGGAACTAGGTGAAGTGCGTTTCGGAATATGATTGGTCCGTAAAATCCAGTTTGAAATTGGTATGATACTGTTTCTTTTACTCACACTAGGCACAGATTGCAGTGGCCTCTGGTTTTTCTAGCTTTGAAATTAGAATTGCTTGGTGGTTTGCTTTATCTCTGTTGATGCCATTAGGATGTAGTTTAGGAATGCGAAAGTATTGTGGGAACTAGGTGAAGTGCGTTTCGGAATATGATTGGTCCGTAAAATCCAGTTTGAAATTGGTATGATACTGTTTCTTTTACTCACACTAGGCACAGATTGCAGTGGCCTCTGGTTTTTCTAGCTTTGAAATTAGAATTGCTTGGTGGTTTGCTTTATCTCTTTTGATGCCATTAGGATGTAGTTTAGGAATGCGAAAGTATTGTGGGAACTAGGTGAAGTGCGTTTCGGAATATGATTGGTCCGTAAAATCCAGTTTGAAATTGGTATGATACTGTTTCTTTTACTCACACTAGGCACAGATTGCAGTGGCCTCTGGTTTTTCTAGCTTTGAAATTAGAATTGCTTGGTGGTTTGCTTTATCTCTGTTGATGCCATTAGGATGTAGTTTAGGAATGCGAAAGTATTGTGGGAACTAGGTGAAGTGCGTTTCGGAATATGATTGGTCCGTAAAATCCAGTTTGAAATTGGTATGATACTGTTTCTTTTACTCACACTAGGCACAGATTGCAGTGGCCTCTGGTTTTTCTAGCTTTGAAATTAGAATTGCTTGGTGGTTTGCTTTATCTCTTTTGATGCCATTAGGATGTAGTTTAGGAATGCGAAAGTATTGTGGGAACTAGGTGAAGTGCGTTTCGGAATATGATTGGTCCGTAAAATCCAGTTTGAAATTGGTATGATACTGTTTCTTTTACTCACACTAGGCACAGATTGCAGTGGCCTCTGGTTTTTCTAGCTTTGAAATTAGAATTGCTTGGTGGTTTGCTTTATCTCTGTTGATGCCATTAGGATGTAGTTTAGGAATGCGAAAGTATTGTGGGAACTAGGTGAAGTGCGTTTCGGAATATGATTGGTCCGTAAAATCCAGTTTGAAATTGGTATGATACTGTTTCTTTTACTCACACTAGGCACAGATTGCAGTGGCCTCTGGTTTTTCTAGCTTTGAAATTAGAATTGCTTGGTGGTTTGCTTTATCTCTGTTGATGCCATTAGGATGTAGTTTAGGAATGCGAAAGTATTGTGGGAACTAGGTGAAGTGCGTTTCGGAATATGATTGGTCCGTAAAATCCAGTTTGAAATTGGTATGATACTGTTTCTTTTACTCACACTAGGCACAGATTGCAGTGGCCTCTGGTTTTTCTAGCTTTGAAATTAGAATTGCTTGGTGGTTTGCTTTATCTCTGTTGATGCCATTAGGATGTAGTTTAGGAATGCGAAAGTTTTGTGGGAACTAGGTGAAGTGCGTTTCGGAATATGATTGGTCCGTAAAATCCAGTTTGAAATTGGTATGATACTGTTTCTTTTACTCACACTAGGCACAGATTGCAGTGGCCTCTGGTTTTTTCTAGCTTTGAAATTAGAATTGCTTGGTGGTTTGCTTTATCTCTGTTGATGCCATTAGGATGTAGTTTAGGAATGCGAAAGTATTGTGGGAACTAGGTGAAGTGCGTTTCGGAATATGATTGGTCCGTAAAATCCAGTTTGAAATTGGTATGATACTGTTTCTTTTACTCACACTAGGCACAGATTGCAGTGGCCTCTGGTTTTTCTAGCTTTGAAATTAGAATTGCTTGGTGGTTTGCTTTATCTCTGTTGATGCCATTAGGATGTAGTTTAGGAATGCGAAAGTATTGTGGGAACTAGGTGAAGTGCGTTTCGGAATATGATTGGTCCGTAAAATCCAGTTTGAAATTGGTATGATACTGTTTCTTTTACTCACACTAGGCACAGATTGCAGTGGCCTCTGGTTTTTCTAGCTTTGAAATTAGAATTGCTTGGTGGTTTGGTTTATCTCTGTTGATGCCATTAGGATGTAGTTTAGGAATGCGAAAGTATTGTGGGAACTAGGTGAAGTGCGTTTCGGAATATGATTGGTCCGTAAAATCCAGTTTGAAATTGGTATGATACTGTTTCTTTTACTCACACTAGGCACAGATTGCAGTGGCCTCTGGTTTTTCTAGCTTTGAAATTAGAATTGCTTGGTGGTTTGCTTTATCTCTGTTGATGCCATTAGGATGTAGTTTAGGAATGCGAAAGTTTTGTGGGAACTAGGTGAAGTGCGTTTCGGAATATGATTGGTCCGTAAAATCCAGTTTGAAATTGGTATGATACTGTTTCTTTTACTCACACTAGGCACAGATTGCAGTGGCCTCTGGTTTTTCTAGCTTTGAAATTAGAATTGCTTGGTGGTTTGCTTTATCTCTGTTGATGCCATTAGGATGTAGTTTAGGAATGCGAAAGTATTGTGGGAACTAGGTGAAGTGCGTTTCGGAATATGATTGGTCCGTAAAATCCAGTTTGAAATTGGTATGATACTGTTTCTTTTACTCACACTAGGCACAGATTGCAGTGGCCTCTGGTTTTTCTAGCTTTGAAATTAGAATTGCTTGGTGGTTTGCTTTATCTCTGTTGATGCCATTAGGATGTAGTTTAGGAATGCGAAAGTATTGTGGGAACTAGGTGAAGTGCGTTTCGGAATATGATTGGTCCGTAAAATCCAGTTTGAAATTGGTATGATACTGTTTCTTTTACTCACACTAGGCACAGATTGCAGTGGCCTCTGGTTTTTCTAGCTTTGAAATTAGAATTGCTTGGTGGTTTGGTTTATCTCTGTTGATGCCATTAGGATGTAGTTTAGGAATGCGAAAGTATTGTGGGAACTAGGTGAAGTGCGTTTCGGAATATGATTGGTCCGTAAAATCCAGTTTGAAATTGGTATGATACTGTTTCTTTTACTCACACTAGGCACAGATTGCAGTGGCCTCTGGTTTTTCTAGCTTTGAAATTAGAATTGCTTGGTGGTTTGCTTTATCTCTTTTGATGCCATTAGGATGTAGTTTAGGAATGCGAAAGTATTGTGGGAACTAGGTGAAGTGCGTTTCGGAATATGATTGGTCCGTAAAATCCAGTTTGAAATTGGTATGATACTGTTTCTTTTACTCACACTAGGCACAGATTGCAGTGGCCTCTGGTTTTTCTAGCTTTGAAATTAGAATTGCTTGGTGGTTTGCTTTATCTCTTTTGATGCCATTAGGATGTAGTTTAGGAATGCGAAAGTATTGTGGGAACTAGGTGAAGTGCGTTTCGGAATATGATTGGTCCGTAAAATCCAGTTTGAAATTGGTATGATACTGTTTCTTTTACTCACACTAGGCACAGATTGCAGTGGCCTCTGGTTTTTCTAGCTTTGAAATTAGAATTGCTTGGTGGTTTGCTTTATCTCTTTTGATGCCATTAGGATGTAGTTTAGGAATGCGAAAGTATTGTGGGAACTAGGTGAAGTGCGTTTCGGAATATGATTGGTCCGTAAAGTCCAGTTTGAAATTGGTATGATATTGTTTCTTTTACTCACACTAGGCACAGATTGCAGTGGCCTCTGGTTTTTCTAGCTTTGAAATTAGAATTGCTTGGTGGTTTGCTTTATCTCTTTTGATGCCATTAGGATGTAGTTTAGGAATGCGAAAGTATTGTGGGAACTAGGTGAAGTGCGTTTCGGAATATGATTGGTCCGTAAAATCCAGTTTGAAATTGGTATGATACTGTTTCTTTTACTCACACTAGGCACAGATTGCAGTGGCCTCTGGTTTTTCTAGCTTTGAAATTAGAATTGCTTGGTGGTTTGCTTTATCTCTTTTGATGCCATTAGGATGTAGTTTAGGAATGCGAAAGTATTGTGGGAACTAGGTGAAGTGCGTTTCGGAATATGATTGGTCCGTAAAATCCAGTTTGAAATTGGTATGATACTGTTTCTTTTACTCACACTAGGCACAGATTGCAGTGGCCTCTGGTTTTTCTAGCTTTGAAATTAGAATTGCTTGGTGGTTTGCTTTATCTCTTTTGATGCCATTAGGATGTAGTTTAGGAATGCGAAAGTATTGTGGGAACTAGGTGAAGTGCGTTTCGGAATATGATTGGTCCGTAAAATCCAGTTTGAAATTGGTATGATACTGTTTCTTTTACTCACACTAGGCACAGATTGCAGTGGCCTCTGGTTTTTCTAGCTTTGAAATTAGAATTGCTTGGTGGTTTGCTTTATCTCTTTTGATGCCATTAGGATGTAGTTTAGGAATGCGAAAGTATTGTGGGAACTAGGTGAAGTGCGTTTCGGAATATGATTGGTCCGTAAAATCCAGTTTGAAATTGGTATGATACTGTTTCTTTTACTCACACTAGGCACAGATTGCAGTGGCCTCTGGTTTTTCTAGCTTTGAAATTAGAATTGCTTGGTGGTTTGCTTTATCTCTTTTGATGCCATTAGGATGTAGTTTAGGAATGCGAAAGTATTGTGGGAACTAGGTGAAGTGCGTTTCGGAATATGATTGGTCCGTAAAATCCAGTTTGAAATTGGTATGATACTGTTTCTTTTACTCACACTAGGCACAGATTGCAGTGGCCTCTGGTTTTTCTAGCTTTGAAATTAGAATTGCTTGGTGGTTTGCTTTATCTCTTTTGATGCCATTAGGATGTAGTTTAGGAATGCGAAAGTATTGTGGGAACTAGGTGAAGTGCGTTTCGGAATATGATTGGTCCGTAAAATCCAGTTTGAAATTGGTATGATACTGTTTCTTTTACTCACACTAGGCACAGATTGCAGTGGCCTCTGGTTTTTCTAGCTTTGAAATTAGAATTGCTTGGTGGTTTGCTTTATCTCTGTTGATGCCATTAGGATGTAGTTTAGGAATGCGAAAGTATTGTGGGAACTAGGTGAAGTGCGTTTCGGAATATGATTGGTCCGTAAAATCCAGTTTGAAATTGGTATGATACTGTTTCTTTTACTCACACTAGGCACAGATTGCAGTGGCCTCTGGTTTTTCTAGCTTTGAAATTAGAATTGCTTGGTGGTTTGCTTTATCTCTGTTGATGCCATTAGGATGTAGTTTAGGAATGCGAAAGTATTGTGGGAACTAGGTGAAGTGCGTTTCGGAATATGATTGGTCCGTAAAATCCAGTTTGAAATTGGTATGATACTGTTTCTTTTACTCACACTAGGCACAGATTGCAGTGGCCTCTGGTTTTTCTAGCTTTGAAATTAGAATTGCTTGGTGGTTTGCTTTATCTCTGTTGATGCCATTAGGATGTAGTTTAGGAATGCGAAAGTATTGTGGGAACTAGGTGAAGTGCGTTTCGGAATATGATTGGTCCGTAAAATCCAGTTTGAAATTGGTATGATACTGTTTCTTTTACTCACACTAGGCACAGATTGCAGTGGCCTCTGGTTTTTCTAGCTTTGAAATTAGAATTGCTTGGTGGTTTGCTTTATCTCTGTTGATGCCATTAGGATGTAGTTTAGGAATGCGAAAGTATTGTGGGAACTAGGTGAAGTGCGTTTCGGAATATGATTGGTCCGTAAAATCCAGTTTGAAATTGGTATGATACTGTTTCTTTTACTCACACTAGGCACAGATTGCAGTGGCCTCTGGTTTTTCTAGCTTTGAAATTAGAATTGCTTGGTGGTTTGCTTTATCTCTGTTGATGCCATTAGGATGTAGTTTAGGAATGCGAAAGTATTGTGGGAACTAGGTGAAGTGCGTTTCGGAATATGATTGGTCCGTAAAATCCAGTTTGAAATTGGTATGATACTGTTTCTTTTACTCACACTAGGCACAGATTGCAGTGGCCTCTGGTTTTTCTAGCTTTGAAATTAGAATTGCTTGGTGGTTTGCTTTATCTCTGTTGATGCCATTAGGATGTAGTTTAGGAATGCGAAAGTATTGTGGGAACTAGGTGAAGTGCGTTTCGGAATATGATTGGTCCGTAAAATCCAGTTTGAAATTGGTATGATACTGTTTCTTTTACTCACACTAGGCACAGATTGCAGTGGCCTCTGGTTTTTCTAGCTTTGAAATTAGAATTGCTTGGTGGTTTGCTTTATCTCTGTTGATGCCATTAGGATGTAGTTTAGGAATGCGAAAGTATTGTGGGAACTAGGTGAAGTGCGTTTCGGAATATGATTGGTCCGTAAAATCCAGTTTGAAATTGGTATGATACTGTTTCTTTTACTCACACTAGGCACAGATTGCAGTGGCCTCTGGTTTTTCTAGCTTTGAAATTAGAATTGCTTGGTGGTTTGCTTTATCTCTGTTGATGCCATTAGGATGTAGTTTAGGAATGCGAAAGTATTGTGGGAACTAGGTGAAGTGCGTTTCGGAATATGATTGGTCCGTAAAATCCAGTTTGAAATTGGTATGATACTGTTTCTTTTACTCACACTAGGCACAGATTGCAGTGGCCTCTGGTTTTTCTAGCTTTGAAATTAGAATTGCTTGGTGGTTTGCTTTATCTCTGTTGATGCCATTAGGATGTAGTTTAGGAATGCGAAAGTATTGTGGGAACTAGGTGAAGTGCGTTTCGGAATATGATTGGTCCGTAAAATCCAGTTTGAAATTGGTATGATACTCTTTCTTTTACTCACACTAGGCACAGATTGCAGTGGCCTCTGGTTTTTCTAGCTTTGAAATTAGAATTGCTTGGTGGTTTGCTTTATCTCTGTTGATGCCATTAGGATGTAGTTTAGGAATGCGAAAGTATTGTGGGAACTAGGTGAAGTGCGTTTCGGAATATGATTGGTCCGTAAAATCCAGTTTGAAATTGGTATGATACTGTTTCTTTTACTCACACTAGGCACAGATTGCAGTGGCCTCTGGTTTTTCTAGCTTTGAAATTAGAATTGCTTGGTGGTTTGCTTTATCTCTGTTGATGCCATTAGGATGTAGTTTAGGAATGCGAAAGTATTGTGGGAACTAGGTGAAGTGCGTTTCGGAATATGATTGGTCCGTAAAATCCAGTTTGAAATTGGTATGATACTGTTTCTTTTACTCACACTAGGCACAGATTGCAGTGGCCTCTGGTTTTTCTAGCTTTGAAATTAGAATTGCTTGGTGGTTTGCTTTATCTCTGTTGATGCCATTAGGATGTAGTTTAGGAATGCGAAAGTATTGTGGGAACTAGGTGAAGTGCGTTTCGGAATATGATTGGTCCGTAAAATCCAGTTTGAAATTGGTATGATACTCTTTCTTTTACTCACACTAGGCACAGATTGCAGTGGCCTCTGGTTTTTCTAGCTTTGAAATTAGAATTGCTTGGTGGTTTGCTTTATCTCTGTTGATGCCATTAGGATGTAGTTTAGGAATGCGAAAGTATTGTGGGAACTAGGTGAAGTGCGTTTCGGAATATGATTGGTCCGTAAAATCCAGTTTGAAATTGGTATGATACTGTTTCTTTTACTCACACTAGGCACAGATTGCAGTGGCCTCTGGTTTTTCTAGCTTTGAAATTAGAATTGCTTGGTGGTTTGCTTTATCTCTGTTGATGCCATTAGGATGTAGTTTAGGAATGCGAAAGTATTGTGGGAACTAGGTGAAGTGCGTTTCGGAATATGATTGGTCCGTAAAATCCAGTTTGAAATTGGTATGATACTCTTTCTTTTACTCACACTAGGCACAGATTGCAGTGGCCTCTGGTTTTTCTAGCTTTGAAATTAGAATTGCTTGGTGGTTTGCTTTATCTCTGTTGATGCCATTAGGATGTAGTTTAGGAATGCGAAAGTATTGTGGGAACTAGGTGAAGTGCGTTTCGGAATATGATTGGTCCGTAAAATCCAGTTTGAAATTGGTATGATACTGTTTCTTTTACTCACACTAGGCACAGATTGCAGTGGCCTCTGGTTTTTCTAGCTTTGAAATTAGAATTGCTTGGTGGTTTGCTTTATCTCTGTTGATGCCATTAGGATGTAGTTTAGGAATGCGAAAGTATTGTGGGAACTAGGTGAAGTGCGTTTCGGAATATGATTGGTCCGTAAAATCCAGTTTGAAATTGGTATGATACTCTTTCTTTTACTCACACTAGGCACAGATTGCAGTGGCCTCTGGCTTCGATAGCGTACGCGTGTCTGAGGTTCCTGCTTCCAGCTCTTTTTCCTTCCCCCCCCCCCCCACCAGCAAATTTTCATAGTTGAAGTTTCCGTTCACTTTGTCCGATTATCGTGGAAATTGGCATGCAGACTAACTAGGCCATAACAAGCATATTTGGTCTTCATAATTAACCTTGTAAAACCACTCGTTAGACCATTAAGTTCATGTTTGAGTGAGGTGGGGGGGGGGGAAGGAAAAAAGCCCTGCTTCCAAAAAAAAATGTGTTCTTTTCCTGTTTTCTGGCTGAATGTGCAAATTTTTCCCATTACTGGACGCTGTTCGGCATTTGGTACTGATTCTCATGGATGCTCTTGTTGAATTTTTTGAGCTAGGGCTAGTTTTTTTGTTCTGTCCTTTCCAACAATGATGAAAATTGGACTGATAAAATTTTTGTCACCGCACTTTTCCATTTTTTGATGTGTTGTTGGTTTATAAGTTTATTGAGTTCTTGTTCTACTTTATCCTGACTGAGTATCGGAACTCTTCTTCGTTTTCCCTCAAAATCTTTCACTGATTTCGTCTTAGCGACTTGATTTTTGGATCTGCTAAATCTGGTGCATGATTGTTGCTACTTTTTATTGACCCAGTATGCAAGTATTGGGTCTGAATCCTTAGATGTTTTCAGGTTGTAGATGTTTTCACTTCGTTTTTCCTTGTTGTAGCTCGATGTAAAACTTTGGTTTGACAATTTGTTCTACAAATTGACTTTATGTCCATCTACTAAAATGGATGTTGTGGGTTGCATAATCTATCAGAAGGAACAGTCTGCGCAATGGCATGATGAATACTCCGTTGTAGCATGCAAATTTCTGTGCGGCATCTTTTTTTAGAATGAGTTTTGAAATGTTTTTTTTTAATCTCATCTCGTAGTTTTAATGCCACGTAAGTATTGAGAGAGGACTTTTGACAATAACAATTATAGCATTACGAGGCCAAACTGTGCATTCTGTGCTCTGTGAACAGGTTCCGCAACAGGTCAAAATCAAATTTGTCGCGGAATCCACTACGTTTTTACTTTTCTTTGATCTTCTTTGGTGTTTTGGATTGCACAAACAAATACTTAAAATATTGTACCGCTCAAAATCGATCCAAAAGTAGGCAAATTTGTGAAAACCGTAATTGTATTCGCAGAATCCAGAACATTTTGTGGAATCCACATAAAAATAATACGACATGTGTATAAATACATTGAGCTGTTGCGGAATCCGCAACTGTAAGCTGGATCCACAAATTGTAAGTGGAATCCGCAAATTGTAAGTGGAATCCGCATTTTGTTTGCGGGTTCTAGTTATATTTGCGGATTCCACTTACATTTTGGTGATTCCACTTACAGTTGCGGAATCCAGAGAAACTAGATACATTTGCTTGTTGAGACAAATGTGCCGACAAAATTTACGTTACAGCTATTTGTACGCGGAATCCACGAAAATTTTGTGGAACCCACTTACTTTTTGGAACATGTTTAAGGTTTTGTCTCTGGAATCCAGGAACATACAGACACAAAATTGTGCGCCTATCCAGTGCACAGTTTGGCCTCGTAATGAGTTTCTCCAGTAATTATGAGTTTACTCAAATGAGTATACACGTTCAGATCAACTTCATTTTCGTCTGTCGTCATTTTTGGTCCGAATGCTTTTTGTGTTGCCATGACTTTAAGTGTCCTGCTGTAGCGTTTCACATCTATCTGCGTGTAAGTATTTTGAGAACGCGAACGAATTTTTTTTTTCGTGTTGGTCGTTAAGGGATTCTTCTGTTCCTTCACTGAGTTCATCGACAGAGTTAATGTTTGTAGAGCAACCAACCTTTTGGAAAAAATCTTTCTGTGCATCTTGAACAAATTTTTTTTCTTGCCGGGCACACTTGGAAGAGTTTTTGCCTGATCGGCTGTCGCGCATTTGAAGCATTGTTTGTTTTGCTTTCTTTTTTATGACAGAGTGTTCTCTTTTGTCCTCGTGCAGTTTGTTGTCTGTTCGGAAAATTACTGTACTTCCCCGTATGAGAACCATTTGGTTTAGTTTTGGCTTTGGAATTTCATTGAAAAAATATTCTGAAAAATCACGTCGTTTTTTTATTTTCCTTCAATTTTCAAAAAAGCAGTTTTGTTGTTTGACACGTAACACAGCCTTTAAAATCACGGCCAATTAAAAGAAAACTTTTTTTTGCAAATGATTTTTTTTTGACAACTAGCTCTCTATCCAAATGATAACTTTTAGATTATAATTTGAAAATAGTAATCATTTTCTGTCAAAAGTTTAAAAATTTTATAGTCCTTTATAGTCAGCTAAAAGAAGACATAGCAATTTTTACTGTATTCTTTAGTTTTTTAATCGTCATGGATTGGAGTAGGCAAAAATGATATTTTTGTGTTTTAGCCTTTTTGTGCTTAAGTCGAAAATTCTAGTCTAATAGTTATAAGGTTTCTCGTCAAAGCCGAAAGATTCTAATAGGAGGAGGGATGCAAAGATTCAAATTGAGGCTTTAGAAAGGCTCTCAAAATCTTGGTAAATTACACATTTAAAGAACGCTCTCCTCGCAAAGCAACTTGTGTTGCGTAAAAATTTCTCCTTGTAATTGTGGCGATCGTATAAAGTAACTCGATGGAACTGAAATTCGCATTAATTACAACTGATCACGCCTCTAAATTTAGCATGACACGTGATCTGAGTTTGTGTAAAAGAAAAATAACACATGTATCAGTTATAGAAAAACTCAGAATTTGAAACAGACTTGCGCTGCTTCTACGCATTTAAGGTACCGTCAAATATTTAAGAACCATTTTTTTGAAGAAAAAAATGAATAATTAAAGCTTTGTCTTTTAGCTGGCAAAAAGGACCAAAAAGATAATATTCCTGGGAAAACAACGGTCCCCGAACAATCAGACCTGCTCGTTGTGTTCTCTTCCGACTCACCGCATCCCAGTTGGCGAAACCCAGAAGGAACATATGTGCTACAAGAATTTGTCAAGGCCATCAAAAAGTATGGCGACAACCTTGATCTCATACACATATTGTTAGTTGTGATTCATGAAGTAGCAAATAGAATGATGATAAACAAGGAAGGTTGTTACAGTAAACAAAACCCTTGCTTCAAAAGTTATATGAGAAAATTATTCTACTTTCCATCTCAAAGCTTGAACGCAACGATTCCAAACGTGGAAGAACAACAAGTTCCTTCCCCAACTACGAAGAAAATTGGAGGAAAATTTAAGAAACTTGGAAGTTTTATAAAAAAAAATTAAAAATACAACTGAAACCTGTCGGAACATTCCTAGTTTTAAAATGCTTAAACTCTTTTTTATGTTGTAAAAAATGTGAATTTGTTCTACTTAACAGAGTAACTTTTTTCGGATTCCCTAAGATTTATAAAATCAAATAAATAACCCAATCATATCAAACTTTACTTGATTGTACACAGTTGCTCACCTGGGTTGACCAAAAAGGCTAATCACCCAATTTTCAAATAAGGAAAATGCTAATCATACGCTTTTCATTCGATTCCATAAGTACAGAAAAATGTATGAAAGGTCTATGATTAGTGACTTTTCATCATATATGGGAATTGCATGACTACTAGCATTTTCTCATTAACCAAAAAAAAATTGAATTTAAAAAAGTTAATTTCTCAAATCTTTCGGAATATGTTCGTGACTAAACAAAAATGACAAAAACCATAGTTTTCTCATAACTTTAGTCACCAAAGCAAACGTTTCATCGTCTCGCATTTACAATGCAATAGAAACGACCTGAATTGTATAAGAGTTTTCTTACACAAATGATATACTGAATTCATCAAGTTTGTAATTTTTGGCAAACACTTTCAAAGATGATCATTTTCAAAATTTGAATTTTTAGAATATCAGACCTTGATCAAGGCAGGCATAAACATGCATACACAAGCAATAGAATTTTTTAGCGTTTTGAATAAAAATTGTCCTGGGAAACGAAAAAAAAAAATCCATTTTTGTGTATCCAAGGTTATCTTATGCGCACAAAAAATATCAATTTGCATTCAAAAAACTTTTTTGGGACAAGGTTTGTTTGATTGCACAATTAGATTTGCGGTTGAAAAAAAAACCGAGGCAATTTCAAATAATTTATGTGGAAATTATATGATAATGATTTTTTTGATAAAAAGCTTTTCTTTCATGTCAAAACAAGAAAAAAAAACAGAAAAAAAAACTTCGATGATACCATTTTTGCAAAATAGATGAAATTTGTATGAGTATTTTTTTCATAGACTTAGTTTATGGAATTTATGATTAGCATCTTTGGTCTTTTGAGGTCAAGCCGGGCATTGACTTGTATTTATTTGTAATTTCACGTTGTTGAAAGTGCAGTGATTCAAGACTTTTTAATTATTGTTTCAGTTCCCACTTTCGAAAAAAATGACAAAACTTTTGTGCCCTGTGAGGTTTCCGTTTTTGCTCAGAAAATTGTTGATTCTTTGTTCACAGTTTTGTCTTAGTTTTTCATTTTTATCATTTCGTTTCATGCACTGTACTCAAATTTAAAAGCATCTCTTACTCTAGATAGTTTTTTGAAGAGTAATTAGTACTTAAATCGGCGTTTTTGTTTGACTGGTACAATCTACATTCGCATTGAATTCTGTGCTATCCTTTCGGAGTCTTTTTCATATCATCGCTTCTCGCTTTTTAATTTTATATTTTTGAAAATATTTGTAAAGTGTCAAACTATTAAATTGCACGAGCCTATCCTGCCCAAAACAAAAAACGTGAACAAAGTCCAGTTCATTTAGCATACGTGCAAATTGAACCGGCTCAGAAAAAGTTCAACTTGAACTGAGGCGAGTTATTTAGCCGTAGGCGTTTACGATGGTGAGTAGTATATGAGTGAGGTGATCAGGTGGGGGGGTGGGTGCGGACCCCCATATATTAACATAGGCTATAGAGTATCCGGTCCGCACCCTATGTATTAACATAGGCTATAGATTTACCAATGTATTAAGATACGAGGTTTCAGATGGTAAGATGATAAGTTTTTTTCGGCGCCCGAATTTCCCATGTATAGATTTCCCTATGTCTAAGAAATTCATTGTAGGTAATTAAGAACTCATTAGGGAATAGTTTTCCCTATGTATTAAGATAGGGAATAGGTTTCCTATTTATTAAGATGGTAAAGTTTCAGATGGTAAGATGGTGAAGTTTCAGATGGTAAGATGGTAAGTTTCAAAAAAAATTTGGCAACCGAGTTTTTTAGCTCGATTTTGTCGATTTTTGCGTTTCTTAGCTAGCTTCTACGGTTTAGATGTTTTGATTATTGTTTTACAGGTTTGATTTAACGAGAAAACCATCTAAAGCTATACTGAAACCTAACGAAACTTCGAGAAAAAAATCAAGTTTTTCAAAAAAAATTTTTGGTTTTTTCGCAAAAATTTTGGCTCGCATTATCTAACTGTTAATTAATACTGTTTAGTTACGTGTAGGTTGTGATATTAAAGTTATGTATTCAGTTTTATTGTACATGGTAGGAGTCAATGGTAAGAGTTTTTGGGCAAAAACTTGGAGTTTTTGTCACAAAAATTGAAAAATTTTCATAAAAACTTTAAAACACTATAGGTTTATTGCAATTCGATCTAATTTTTTGGATGTTCTTACTTTCTATCTACCTGAATTTATGTCGAAACCTACTGAAAATTCGAAAAAGTCAAATTTTAGGAAAAAATTGCAAAAAATTCAAGTTTTTGCGAAAAAATACAAAAATTTCAAAGTTTTCGGAAAAAATTGCAAAAATTTCAAAATTTTTGGAACAAACTGCAAATTTTTGGAAAGAACTGCAAAAATATCAACAATTTGGATAGTTTTTTAGTGCTTCTAATCTATGTGAATAAAAAGTAAATACGTTTAGAGCTTAAAATTCAGCTCAAAATGTATTTCAATTGGCATCATGTTGAGACACTGATACAAAATTTTGAATAGAAATATGGGTTTTTCCAAATTTTTCTCACAAAAAATTGAAATACAATAAATTTGAGCATTATTTGAGTAACAAAGCGGGTTATATAATGCTCTCAACATTAACAATAAAGCTCATAAGAGCTGAATCGAAATTGAAACTTGTGGAAGATAGTGAAAATAACCGTAATTTTCAAGAAAGTAAAATAAAAATTATTCAAATTTATCAAAAATTTTCTGTTTTCAACCTTTTAATTGGATTTTTCACTGATTTTTTGTCCCTTTCAGGGAGAATTGAAAAAGGAATCTCAATACAAATGAGCTTTAAGAGCAATATTCCATAAAATTTCTAGATTTTTGCTCAATGATCAACCAAAGTTTGTACAAAAATTACAAATTCAGAGAAGTTATTCAACTTAATAGTACAGAATTTCAGATCAATGATGAAAAGTGAACAGTTAATTACTAAAATTGACTAAAAACGAGATAAACTTTTCTTAAAAAATTAATCGATATTTGCTCAAATTCAACAAAATCTTCTTCATAACTGATGATTATCTGTCTGTTGCTTCTGCAACATAATTTTCACAATTTTCCGAAGAAATGTTCTATTCTTAAAGGTTATTCTTACTTTCTGCTTAATACATGGTTCCGCTATTGAACACACTTTGCAAAAAAATTAAGTCAGAACTGGAAAATTTAGGGGGAAAATAGTATCAATCGACCGAACAATTTGCTAGCAGAGATGAAATTAGAACTGATACCGTCTGATTATTTTGATAAAAATTGTAAATGTCTTCCTCAAGTTTCCCTTGTTAGGTGCTACAGTAAACTATTCAAGCAAAAATACAACTTATGGGACCAATAACTATCACTTTTCTTGCAAAATAAATATTAAATAGCTTTTTTTTCTTTTTTAAAAGGGAAGTTTTCTCAAAAATGTCGAATTGAGAAAGAATCGGTGCTGGTTAAAACATTCAAAAAAATGTGTAAAAAATGAGAACATAAATGTGTTTTTACAATTTAAGAACAAATTAGGAGCAGCTCTATTAGTTATATTCTGAAAACCTCCGGAAATACGCAAGGGAACCTAGTTCCTAACATCTACAATATCTAAAAACTTCTAAAAGAGCGCGTCTCAAAAATTGATTTAGCAAAGGAAATCAAGGTGCAAATTGGATCAATTGTGTAATTTTCGGATTATTATTAAGCGAAAGAAAACTCTATATAGTTAAAAAAATATATTGAAATGTAGATCTTGAAAGCTGTTTTTGCTTTATGCTTCATGTATCTTTTTCCAAAAGATGTCGGATTGAGTTTACTTTACAAACACTATCCTCAAAACATCTGATTTTTCCTAAAAAGTTGCCTTATGTATCAAAGGATAACAAACTTTTCTAAAGAATTACACATAAATACCAATCTTTGACACTTTTTATGTCGGAGTTTTTCTCAAAATATGGTTTATAAGCTAAATTTTAGAAAAATTATGTCAAAACTCCTAATTAATTAAATCGAGTTTCTATCTCATTTTCTCAGTTTCTGCTTCATCTTCTATCTATCAAGTTAATCCAATTTGAACAAAAATTACTTGAAAATTGAACTTTTGATGGAAAAATGTATCGTTTCAACGAACGTTCAACAATCCGAAGCTGAATTAATACCATGAATCCTTTGCTAAACGTCTTTAAATTATTTTCTCTACTTGATAATTTTATATTGCTGTATTCAACTCTGAATTTCTATTTTGAAGTAAATTTTGGGTTGAGAATGATGTATATTATTATCTTGAAATTTTCAAATGTCAGCAAAACAAACAGTTTCCAGGTCAGTTATCAATTCCTTTTCTGAAACGTACGAAAAAAAGCAAAAAAAAACATAATTCGTAGTGAATCAATCCCCAATATGTGCTACGCACTACTCTAAATTACTTTTACAACCACCAAGCAAGGAAAACTTTAAATTGGTTACTAGGCAGAACCTTTCAATTAATCGATAATTTATAAATATCCAGTTTCTTAATGTATTTCAACAAATTCTTAAGCATTCATTAGCGTATGTGATTCGCTTTTACTACAAATTTATCGCAACAAAATCTCCGCAAGCTTGCAACCAATGGAGTTTTTACTGCAGATTAAAGATTTTCGGATTGATTTCCGTCGAAAAAAATCACGACAATTTGAACTCGATTGTTGCTGGTTTTAACATCAATCAGAACCTTTGAACATAACAGAACATGAATAATGACAAAAAACTGTAAATTTTTTACTAAAAATTTTTCAAATATAGTGTAGAGATTTTTCAGACTCAGTAAAAAATTATTATTCAAAATATTTCCACTATGTTTTTCTTAAAAATATATCAATTTTACCTTCTCTTGGAGTGTTTTTTGAGACTGCCGAGCACATACTTTAACATTATATTGACACTGCTTCTTCCTGATATGATTAGTAAGTTCCTCGCTACTAAATTTAAAAAAGTTACAATTGGAACACTTTAAAACGTCACAGTGCTTTCGATGTCTCGACGCATCTTTACGTTTGTATTCTCTTCCACATTCAAGACATGCAAATCTTTTGTTTCTATTAAGTAACGGCAACTCAATAGGAAGAAAAAGAAGAAAAAAATGGGAGATTTAGAATGTCCCAAATTTTCAGAAAAGAAAAGTTGAATAGGCTCAAAAAATGAGTAAAAGTGACTAAGAACAGCAAATTCTTGAAAAATAGTTTTTGACGTAAAAGAAAATCAGAATAGATACGCTATTTAGCCTAGCTGAAATGAAAATCATTCAATCTAACCACGGAGTTTTCAAAAATTTGCTATCAACCAATCAGAATCGAGCATTCATTTTAAGGAAGTTTTTTCAAAATACTGCTTGATTCGGTTTGGAATCATATTTCCAGAGATTTGCTTTGAAAAATTGATCAACTTTGAGTTATCCTCCCAAATTTATATCAAAATCCAAGATCTTGACTATCTACTCAAAAATCAGCTGTTTCTCATTGCTTACATACAAAAAATTTAATTAATTGATGAAAAAAATTGTAGAGATGCTACTTTTATTAATTTTCTTCCTTTTGTTACGTATATCAGCAATATTTCTTATTTTTACACCAAACAACTTTTGGTCATTTATTTTTGCCATTGCTTTTGTGTATATTTTTACTTATTTGGCAGATTTAAGTCCTCAAAAATTTCTCTGATTGGATACGACAACTAGAACAAAAATGAACATTTTTGTGATTGGAAACGAAAATACCCAAAATGAAGCTTTGTTTCCGATTGGACACGACTTTTATCAAAGAATCCCCTAAAAGGAAGCTGAAATCTGATTGGACACGACTGCAATTCAAAGAAGGAAAATCAATTCTGATTGGTCAAACCCACACATTCGAGTTGAAGGTACCCCTAACTCCTCACAAAAAATCATTTTATTTTCAATTTAACTACCGTTAACTACCTCCTCTCTCAGCTCTAAATACCTTGATTTCAACTTCTCTTCCGCCAGCTATCCCTCTATCAGCTTTTTCTTGTTTTTACTCTTTTACTCAATTTATTGCTCAAAATGATCTTCTCAGTACAAAACAGCAATCTCATGTACTCTGTAGAATTTTCGCCTAATCTAGTACAAGTGCGAGAAACAGTCTCTGGAGTTTTTCTGGCACAAATGGATATCCCAATCCAAGTCTGGCTCATGGTGGAAGTGATGCGAAGGGTTTTCAACGAACATCATATGACACAAGTACCCATGACAAAGAACCAACTTGAAGAAATGCAAATGATGGAGGGAGTTTCTGATCATGTGGGCATGAACTACCCCGAGATTCCTGACTCAAGATTTGTAGCTCAACCAGCCGACAACTTCCTCTTTCCTTGGGAGGAGGCAGGATCAGCCGAAAACCCCATCACAATAGATGAAGATGAGGGTTTCTCAGAAACAACGACAGCTCCAGCTCCACAACAACCACCAGCAATGGAACCTCGTCCAGCTCTGCGTTCTATAGAGAACCTCCAGAACTCTTATGCTGCTCGACAGCTCCTTGATTAAATGTTTTTGTAAATAAATGTTGTTTGGTATTGACTTGGTTTTCTGTAATTAGATATTTTCTTCAATTTCATTTTAATTATGAGAATAGATGAGAGGTTCAGAGTAAACCATTTAAAAACAATTAAAACCTAATTTCGTACGCCGAACTCGCACATATGTTAAAAAACTCGAATAATTTTTGTACACATATTCGGAAAAACACTAAAAAAAATTGTACACATGTTAAAAATTACCTAATGGTTTTTGCATCTTGTACACACTTTTCGCACTTTGTAGAAAAATTGAAACACTTCTCACTTTTCGTCAAAAAAGTGAAAGAATTTTTGCAAATTGTCATAAATATTGAAACACTTTTCGCATCTTGTCAAAAAAAGTTGAAACACTTTTCGCATCTTGTCAAAACAATTGAAACACTTTTCGCATTTTGTCGAAAAAAGTAAAACACTTTTCGCATTTGTACAAAAAAAGTGAAACAATTTTTGCATATGCTTCAAAAAATTGAAACACTTTTCCCATCTTGCCGAAATAAATCATTACAATTTTTCTTGCACAGTTAATTGCTAACCTTTATAAAACTTTTATTCGAAATTAAATCCTTCAGAAAACTAATTTTTGCATGTCTGTTGATCAGAAACAATTGAAAACCAAGGTATTAGAAATTTTCTAAGCATTAAGTCAACATGCTTTTTCCACCAAAGTTTTGCGTTTTTTGCCTTATCATTTTAGAAATGAAAAAAAAAATTCAACATAATTTTTGAAAAAACCAATAAACAACGTGCATTTTACCAAAAAAAAACTTCTTAGATAGTTATACGTAAAAAAGTTTATTTATATTTATATGTTAAAAACTGTTCAGGCTAGAAAAAAATTTTTTTGACAAAATTCTTGTAACAAATATTCAATTATCTTAAGAAAAACTATTTGAAAAAGCCATTCAGAGGGTCTGACATTATTCCTCTACAGAGCTAGGAAGGTGTCTTTTGAATTATTTAGGTAATAAGAAAGTAATTCCACCTGAGAAAATGACGTCATTACACTTTAACTTTTATAGAACGGTAAAAGTTGTTGATTATTTCCACCAGAGAAATTGACGTCATTATTCATTAAATTCTAGAATCTTCTAATTTTTAGAATCTACAGATTAAATCCTTGAATTTTATAAAAATTCATTACATATTAACATTTTCATTTTCCTCAATCTTCTAATTTCTAGAAATAATCACTAAAATTTAACCAATCACAATTCCAGAACTAACTCTAAGGTGATGAGGTTGATGAAAAAAGTTTGTGGATTTTAGTTATTTTGCTAGTTTTTTAAATCTAAATAAAGATACGCAACCAGGGTTGTGAATAGTAGGAATAGTTTTCAATGAAATTCTTCCCTTTTGAAAAATCTTAGTCAACGAAAAATTCTTTTTTTTACAAAATCCTTTATAAACAATTAAAGTCAATCAAGTGTTGCAAAATTTTTGGAGTTCAGTTTTTTTAAGAGAAATTCAGCAAAATCTACAGGTGAAAAAATATATATTTCATTTCATTTGAAAATTTCCCTACAAATCAGTTCATTTAACCGTAATGAGAAGAATTTTTAGAAGAAACGGAAATCTATCTCAAACTTTGAAACCAATCATAATAGAACGAGCGAGTTACTGCATCCAGTTTGAAATTGGCACTGAAACTGTCAAGCTTCTCATATTTAATAAAATGTCCCAAGCTAGTGAGCAAATTATTATAGATCTTTCGGATTGGAGAGAACTCGAGAATAGAAGAGTTAGAGAATTTGGAAAAGAATTGGCTGTCTAAGTCACCTTCGAGAAAAAAGTACGGGTACGGGTGATTCAAATGAAAAATATTTTGATGAAGTTGTGGATCTGGGATACGGAAATAATTTTCATTTGCTTACAAGTGAACATTTACTACAAATGACTACTTTTGGAAAAATGGTTGAATTTGACATCTTCTACAGAGATCCGAAGAAGTGTTTCAGTCCCTTAAGAATTTCCCTACATGATTGGCGAAAAATTGAAACAATTCGTGATAGAAGGTAAAAGAAAGAAAAATTCAGTACAAGAAAGAGAGAAGGTTCAACAGGATAACTTAGCTCTGTTTAGAAGGAAACATGGTGTGGCACATGAAGAAGAAAGTGACAAGGAACTCAAAAATCAACTCATTTTTTTGATTTTTAACACATTTTTTCAAGTTTCCCATTGAATTGTTAATTGGCTTTTCTTATCATTTGAATAAAGTGCTCCTGAACCAAAGCTTTGTTTTTAAAGATTTATCAATGTAAACTTTTAAGAGCACATTTGAAAACAATTGATTATTTTATCACAAAGCTTACATAATCACAATGCACAGAACCATGACAATCAATGAAGCAATCAATAATCTTGAACAAATCACGTTCTTATTTTGAATTTTGAATTTTTCGAATTCTATCCAGAAACGCTGAACCAAGAGTTTGTGTGGAAGTCAGTTTCTGGTTGGAACATAAATAGTGTCTCTTGAATTTTTTCCAAATTAGTCGTTTCTTTGCAATACTAGGCATCTTTTCGGCTCCTCTCCATCGTAAGTTATGTTGAACAGCTCGTCTAAGCTGATTGAACATTTCTCCGCTTGACGTAACAATACTTGAATAGAATCTGTGTTTGAACAAAGTGTAAAGACAGTCAATTTCTTGATATATGTATACATATTTATCCAATCTCTGAAAAATTTGGCTAAGAGATATTCCTATTAAAACCAAATGGAACTTAATATTTTCCAAAGAACATAAAGAGTTGTGGGTAGAGACACAATAATCCTGTGTTACTATGTATTTTTCGTAAAAATCACTGGAAACGGAAATAAATAGCGATTTTTTTACAATGATCTGAATAAAAGCTGGGAAGAGCTTGACACATAGCAGCAGCCATTGGGAAGAATGATTTTTGCTGAGAATTTTCGATTTATATAGGAGAAGTAACGCCTACGTGATTTCGGTATATGTAATATTTATACAAAACATTCCTTATTTGATATTACTTCCATAAATGGAAATCATGATGAGTCATACATTTTACTTCAATTTTCAATTAATCTCAAAATCATTTTTCTCATTTCTCTTCATCTGATCAGTCTGTTCTTCAAAAATGTACTCAAGAAAAGACACTATTCACAATTATATTGAGTTTTCAAAAAATCAAACAAGAATTGGGAGATTTGAGTGGTTCCAAAAATCCTACAAGGAGGAATTTTATTTTGAGCCCTGCTTTCAACTATTAAAAATTAACAATTTGGGACAATTTGAAAAGTCCCAACAAGTCTATCTTAGTGAAAAAGAAGGTGAAGCATTATCGACAACCCGGAATACTGTTATTCACGATGCTGAAAACCTTGGACTCGTACCTATATATGAAGCCAAACCTGGCAAAGAATCAACTATGGATCAGGAGCTGGAGATCTGTAATAGAGTATATGAAATAGCAACATACAACATGAGGAGGGTGTGTGTCACAATCAAGAAGTACAGTGTGAACAAGCCACCCTACATTCAGATTCGATTCTTTACTGCAAAAGAGAATGAAGCAATGAAACAAGTTGCCTATGTCAACTATACTTTGAACGATTTCAAAGAACTGTCCCAAATTTTGGGAGACTTTTTATTTGTTGATAATTGTAAGCCTCAGTAATGCTTTGTGATGTTTTGTATGTTGGTTAATTGAAAAACTGTTGGTTCAAAACTATCTTTTGTCACTGAAGTTCACATTTAGAGCTGGGATATCTCAAGAAAAGTCAGAAAAAACATGAAAATTTAATCAAAATTGACACAAAGCTCTATCCAATCATCAATAGATTTTCCAGTATTTGTTTAAGAAATTACAGAAAAATTTATTTAATTAATGCTTTTATCAAAAGTTGAGTAAAAGTTGTCTTATTTGAACAACATTACAAACAAAATGTATAGTTAGTTGTAACATTATCATTATTTTTCGAAATTCTGAATTTCATTGGTTGTTTTCAATTGCCTTAATTTTAGGTTTTGATTAGCTACATGAATTAACTTAAAAATAACCAGTCTCTAAATAAGGGAAATACACTTTATGTTGATTACAAAATAAGTAAAAATGGTTCAACAATTCGAGTTTTTTCAAGTTTCTTTGCTAATTTCAGTAAGAAATATGTTTCTATCAAAACCGTTTTCAATGTCTGAAAAAAACCTTTATCAGATTTTAAGGTTGAACTACTACAAAAAACAAAAAGAGTGGTGGACAGATGACGTCGATGGAGATTGTATTAGTTTTAACTTGTATAGAAACACAGAAAGATCAATAATTCTGTTAAAAAGATGGAGAGGAGATTTCAGAAAAGAAGAGTACTGCCAGACTTATCAACAATGTTTTTATTTAGAAAAACTAACTCAAATTGAGTGGTCGATCTGTAAAAAACAAAAGAATGGAAGATTCTATGAAACAAATATTGAAGATAAGGAACATCATTTCGATTACTGTTTTGAATTTGATACAAATGCAAAATCTAGAGTTGTCAGATTATCTTTTAATCGACTATCCAAATTTAAAAAACTTCCGGTTGTTTTTATTAAAATATACCAGAAAGAAAACAACAAAAATGTATATTTTGGTAATTTCTCTTTTCACTGGTTAGAAATAGAACAAATCGAAAAAATTTTGATTGAAATTTCAAAATTTGAATTCAGCATCAAAAAAAATATATAAAACAGACAAGAAATCTCATTTATCTCTCTAAGGTATCCAATTTTATATCTTAGTTATGTTAGAACAATTCAATTAAAATGATTGATTGGAAAGTTTCATAAACATAGTTTGGTTCTGATCTACAAAGTATTTTAAAATCTGTGAATACTTCTTTCTGATTGGTTATTATCACAAATACTACCCGTGAAGAAATCCTTGAAATCTACAAACGATATCAAAACTGTTGAAAATCAGTTTCGATTGGTTGACATAAACTTTTTTAAAAATTCCATGACCATTGAAGCTCGATTCTGATTGGTTGGTATCAGAAAAAATTAGAAATTTCCTTAAAATGAATGCTCGATTCTGATTGGTTGATAGCAAATTTTTTGAAAACTCCATGGTTAGATTGGATGATTTTCATTTCAGTTAGGTTAAATAGCGTATCTATTCTGATTTTCTTTTACGTCAAAAACAATTTTTCAAGACATTTGCTGTTTTTAGTCACTTTTACTCATTTTTTGAGCCTATTCAACTTTTCTTTTCTGAAAATTTGGGACATTCTAAATCTCACATTTTTTTCTTCTTTTTCTTCTTATTGAGATGCCGTTACCTAATATAAACAAAAGATTTGCATGTCTTGAATGTGGAAGAGAATACAAACGTAAAGATGCGTCGAGACATCGAAAGCACTGTGACGTTTTAAAGTGTTCCAATTGTAACTTTTATACATTTAGTAGCGAGGAACTTACTAATCATATCAAGAAGAAGCAGTGTCAATATAATGTTAAAGTATGTGCTCGGCAGTCTCAAAAAACACTCCAAGAGAAGGTAAAATTGATATGTTTTTAATAAAAACATAGTAGAAAATATTTTGAATAATATTTTTTTACTGAGTCTGAAAAGTCTATACACTATATTTGAAAAATTTTTAGTAAAAAGCTTACAGTTTTTTGTCACTATTCTTGTTCTGTCAAAGGTTCTGATTGATGGTAAAACCAGCAACAATCGAGTTCAAATTGTCATGAAATTTTCGACGGAAATCAATCCGAAAATCTTTAATCTACACTAAAAACTCCATTGGTTGCAAGCTTGCGGAGATTTTGTTGCGATAAATTTGTAGTAAAAGCGAATCACATACTCTAATGAGTGCTTAAGAATTTGTTGAAATACATTAAAAAACTGGTCATTTTTAAATTATCGATTAATTGAAAGGTTTTGCCTAGTAACCAATTTAAAGTTTTCCTTGCTTAGTGGTTGTAAAAGTAATCTTAGAGTAGTGCTTAGCAGATATTGGGGATTGATTTACTAAGAATTATGGTTTTTTTGCTTTTTTTTTCTACGTTTCAGAAAAACAATTGATAACTGACCTGGAAACTGTTTGTTTTGCTGAATTTGAAAATTTCAAGATAATAATATACATCATTCTCAACCCAAAATTTACTTCAAAATAGAAAATCCGAGTTGAAACAGCAATAAAAAATTATCAAATAGAGAAAATCATTTAAAGACGTTTAGCAAAGGATTCATGGTATTAATTCAGCTTCGGATTGTTGAACGTTTGTTGAAACGATACATTTTTCCATCAAAAGTTCAATTTTCAATTAATTTTTGTTCAAATTGGATTAATTTGATAGATAGAAGATGAAGCAGAAACTGAGAAAATGAGATAGAAACTCGATTTAATTCTTTAGGAGTTTTGACATAATTTTACTAAAATTTAGCTTAAAAACCATATTTTGAGAAAAAATCCGACATAAAAAGTGTCAAAGGTTGGTATTTATGTGTAATTCACTAGAAAAATTTGTTATCCTTTGATACATAAGGTAACTTTTTATGAAAAATCAGATGTTTTGAGGATAGTGTTTGTAAAGTAAACTCAATCCGACATCTTTTGGAAGAAGATACATGAAGCATAAAGCAAAAACAGCTTTCAAGATCTACATTTCAATATATTTTTTCTTAGAGTTTTCATTTGCTTAATAATAATCCGAAAATTACACAATTGTTCCAGTTTGCACCTTGATTTCCTTTGCTAAATCAATTTTTGAGACGCGCTCTTTTAGAAGTTTTTAGATATTGTAGATGTTAGGAACTAGGTTCCTTTGCGTATTTCCGGAGGTTTTCAGAATATAACTAATAGAGCTGCTCCTAATTTGTTCTTAAATTGTAAAAACACATTTATGCTCTCATTTTTTACACATTTTTTTGAATGTTTTAACCAGCACCGATTCTTTCTCAATTCGATATTTTTGAGAAAACTTCCCTTTTAAATAAGAAAAAAAAGCTATTTAATATTTATTTTGCAAGAAAAGTGATAGTTATTGGTCCCATAAGTTGTATTTTTGCTTGAATAGTTTACTGTAGCACCTAACAAGGGAAACTTGAGGAAGACATTTACAATTTTTATCATAATAATCAGACGGTATCAGTTCTAATTTCATGTTTGCCAGCAAATTGTTTGTTCAATTGATACTATTTTCCTCCTAAATTCTTCAGTTCTGACTAAACTTTCTTGCAAAATGTGTTCAATAGCGAAAACATGCATTAAGCAGAAAGCAGGAATAACCTTAAAGCAAGGATCATTTCTACGGAAAATCATGAAAAAATGACTAGTTTTCCAGAAAAGTGATAGATATTTATCCCAAAAGTTGTATTTTTGCTTAAATAGTTTACTGTAGCACCTAACAAGGGAAACTTGAGGAAGATATTTACAATTTTTTTTCATAATAATCAGACGGTATCAGTTCTAATTTCATCTTTTCCAGCAAATTGTTTGTTCAATTGATACAGTTTTTCTCCTAAATTCTCCAGTTTTGACTAAATTTTCTTGCAAAATGTGTTCATTAGCGAAAACATGCGTTAAGCAGAAAGCAGGAATAACCTTAAGGCATAGAGCATTTCTACAGAAAATCATAAAAAAATGACTATTTTTCCAGAAAAGTGATTGATATTTATCACAAAAGTTTTATTTTTGCTTAAATTGTTTACTGTAGCCCCTAACAAGGGAAACTTGAGGAAGATATTTACAATTTTTATCAAAATAATCAGACGGTATCAGTTCTAATTTCATCTCTGCTAGCAGATTGTTCGTTCGATTGATACTATTTACCCCTAAATTCTCCAGTTCTGACTAAATTTTCTAGCAAAGTGTGTTCAATAGTGGAACCATGTATTAAGCAGAAAGTAAGAATTACTTTAAGAATAGAACATTTCTACGGAAAATTGTGAAAATTATGTTGCAGAAGCAACAGAGAGATACTCATCAGTTATGAAGAAGATTTTGTTAAATTTGAGCAAACATCGAATAATTTTTAAGAAAAATTTATCTCGTTTTTAGTCAATTTTAGTAATTAACTGTTCATTTTTCATCATTGATCTGAAATTCTGTACTATTAAGTTGAATAACTTCTCTGAATTTGTAATTTTTGTACAAACTCGGGTTGATCATTGAGCAAAAATCTGGAAATTTTATGGAATATTGCTCTTAATGTTCATTTTTATTGAGAGTCCTTTTTCAATTCTCACTGAATGGGACAAAAAATCAGTGAAATATCAAATTAAAAGGTTGAAAATTGAAAATTTTTGATAAATTTGAATATTTTTTATTTTACTTTCTTGAAAATTACGCTTATTCCACAAGTTTGAATTTCGATTCAGCTTTTATGAGCTTTTTTGTTGATGTTGAGAGCATTATATAACCCGCTTTGTTACTCAAATAATGCTTAAACTTATTGTATTTCAATTTTTTGTGAGAAAAATTTGGAAAAACCCATATTTCTATTCAAAGTTTTGTATCAGTGTCTCAACATGATGCCAATTGCAATACATTTTGAGCTTAATTTTAAACTCTAAACGTATTTACTTTTTATTCAATTAGATCAGAAGCAACAAAAACTATCCAAATTCTTGATATTTTTGCAGTTCTTTCCAAAAATTTGCTGTTTGTTCCAAAAACTTGAATTTTTTGCAATTTTTTCCTAAAATTTGACTTTTTTTGAAGTTTCAGTAGGTTTCGACATAAATTCAGGTAGATAGAAAGTAAGAGTATCAAACAAATTAGATCGAATTACAATAAAACTATAGTGTTTTAAAGTTTTTATGAAAATTTTTCAATTTTTTGCCCAAAAACTCTTACCATTGACTCATACCATGTACAATAAAACTGAATACATAACTTTAATTTCACAACCTACACGTAATTAACCAGTATTAATTAACAGTTAGATAATGCGAGTAAAAAATTTTGCGAAAAAAAACTAGACATTTCCACACAAAAACCAAAAATTTTTTCAAAAAACATAGTTTTTTCTCGAAGTTTCGTTAGGTTTCAGTATAGCTTTAGATGGTTTTCTCGTTGAATCAAACCTGTAAAATAATAATCAAAACATCTAAACCGTAGAAACTAGCTAAGAAACGCAAAAATCGACAAAATCGAGCTAAAAAAACTCGGTTGCCAAATTTTTTTTGAAACTTACCATCTTACCATCTGAAACTTCACCATCTTACCATCTGAAACTTTAAAATCTTAATACATAGGAAACATATTCCCTATCTCAATACATAGAGAAATCTCTTCCCTAATGAGTTCTTAATTACCTACAATGAATTTCTTAGACATAGGGAAATCTATACATAGGAAATTCGGGCGCCGAAAAAACTTACCATCTTACCATCTGAAACCTCGTATCTTAATACATTGGGAAACCTATTCCCTTTCTTAAAACATTGGGAAATCTATAGCCTATGTTAATACATAGGGTGCGGACCGGATACTCTATAGCCTATGTTAATACATGGGGGTCCGCACCCCCCCCCCCCCCCCCCCCCCCTGATCACCTCACTCATATACTACTATGGTTGAAGAATCAAACCTCAAAAATTAAAACTAGCCAGTCTTTCGAGATTGAAAATTCACAATTAGAACTTTAAAAGTCAACAAAAACAGGCAAAATTAAAGCGTTCAAGATGCAGACTGGGCCTACTCAAAGCCCAGGCATAATATTTATTCACGTTATGTTATAATAAAATGTCACCTTTTTCAATTACGAGCAATTAGTCCTTCTGTCACTCGAATAAACAATTGTTTGTTCAAACTGATACGTTATTATGTGAGAAGAACTTTCAAATTAAAACGGCGTGTGGAGAAAAATATTTCTCAAAAAATATCAAAAAATTCAAATTTCTTTATTGACGAGCATCTTGTTTGAAGGGTTCAGCACTTTGTAAAGCTTCCCTGAAATACTCGCAATTAAAAAATTTTCAGACATGTTATTTAAATTTAAAAAAGAAGTGTCGTTTGCTAAGCAAGAAAGACAAAAATTTTCGTTTCACTAATAAGGCAAAAGAAAAACCAAAAACACAATAGAAACCAGAGTTTTTTTTCAGAGTAAAATTTTGACCACAGTTTCTTTTTGTTTTGTTCAACAAAAAATGCTTTTAACCACTTGAAAACATTGAAAATGAAGGTAAAATAGTGGCTAATACAAAGCCAAAGTTAGGGTAATTTTCAATTTGGAGGTAAGCCACTAATTAGTTTTTACCTAAATTGTTCTGAAAAACAAAACAAACATGAACTAGATTTTTTTTATACGTTTGTATTTTTATAAAATTTTTTGAATCACGACTTGTATTTCATTCTTGCTCTAAAATGTTTACAATAAGATGGTAAATAGCACTTCAATAAACTTAACAGTTGAAAAAATGAGTTCAAAAAATTGATTGAATCGAATTTTGATGCTTAATTAAGAGCAAACAAAGTTTCTCAGCAGTGATTTCAGAAATACAATTTTCCATTTTTTGATAGTTGGAGGATTTAAAACCCGTCAATAATTTTCTAATATCTACAGAGCAGCCAACGTTTTAATAGCAGCCAAGGTTTTTGTTTTCGTTATTAGGGCTTTGGAATGACGCGTCAAAAGCTTTTCACTTGTGTTTCACAAAAAAAAAACAGCTCTTATTGTATTTTTAATTATCACATTGAAATGCAGGAGGTTAGTGATCTCGGTTTAATAGCTAGTAAGAATAAATTATTCGATTCAAAAAGTTATCTTTCGCTCCATTTTAAAGAAAAGCTCAGCTGCTTCAAAAAACAGCGACAATTCTAAATGAACATCAGGAATTTATGTACAATTAAGTCCAATAAAAAATCATATCTGTCCATCTGATTGTTCTTGATCATATGGTATTTTTCAAACTCCCTGTTACAATCTGAGAAAAAAGCACTCTGTGGCTCTACAAACTCGGAATGTGTTTAAAGCTCATGATTACAAAAAACACTTCCCGCACTCAATAAAAAGAGAAAATAATCGATTATATTATAATTATAATCGTACTTTTAGCAAAATTTATAATTAATTATAAGCGCCAACTTTAGGTTTTAAAACGATTTATAATCGATTATAAGGATAAAATTTTCGGTGACATTTTAACAAATTATAATCAATTATAATTCATTATAATTTTTCCGAAAATCTCTTATAATCGCTTATAAACTTTTATAAGTTATTATAATATTTTATAAACCATTTATAAAGAAAAATAATTTATAATGGATTAAAATTTAGCTATTCTCCATGAAAACACTAAAAAATCAGTAAGAAGAGAATATCAGTAAACCCGGGGCGGATCTAGGATTTTCGCGAGAGGGGGTCTCCTAGGCCCTATAAAGGTTCCATTGATTTTAAGCTCTCTCTAGTCATTTAGAAGACCCTTTTTGGTCAAATTTCACGCGCCGCAGGCAAAATTTTGAAAACAAAAGAGCCAAAAAGAGGCATTTTTAGGCCTTTTTGGGAAAAAATTGACCAAAAAAATTACTTTTTTCCGGCGCGCACCCTCCTCGAAATTAATATATAGTAGGCGCCGTTAAAATTTTTTAGAGTCAGTAAGCCACAATTGGATATCTCAAAAAAGAGGGGGACCCAAAATAGTGGGGGATCTCGAAATAGTGGTGTGGGGGAGGGAATGGGGAGACCATTTGGTTCGGCAGGGGGTCGAATCCCTGAGGGAGGGGAGGAGAGGGGAAGGGGGTCGGCTTTCTGACCCCCCTCAGGGATTCGATCCCCTGCTGACGACCAAACTATTTTTCCCCCCCCCCCCCCCCACTTTTATGAGACCCCCACAATTTTAGGTCCACCAGTCTATACCCGCTGGTGGCTATAAGTACAAAATTACAGTTTCTTTTAGTTCGTTAACCAACCGAAAAGCACACAAAACAAAACAAAACTGAAACGAAATGAAGCGATGACAAACTTGGTGAATAAAAATGAATTATATTCCATTCTAATGGATAATAATTCAAAAAAGTTTGAGCAAAAAAAGTTTCTAAAATAATCGATTATAATCGACTATAATCTTTCTCTATAACAATTTTTATTGTTTCGAAAAATAGTACATTATAATCCATTTTTAATCGATTATAATCATTTTTTTGAAATTTATGGAGACTGATTTTGTTATTTTCTCTTTTCACTGAGTGCGGGTTGACATTCCAAGCCAACTGTCCTATTTTTTCTGATAAACTACTTGAAATTACGCATGTTAAATTGTTTTAGAGTTGAGAGAGATAATTTTTCATGACTTATTTTTTTTCATATAGCTTACTTTATTGTCTTTGCATAAAACAATCAGGTTTTTACAATGAAATTTTCTTGCAGACGATCTGATTTTCAAACAGTTTAATTTATCGACTGGACTGTGAAAAGTCGAGATTTTGATCGCATATCAATACGCCCACTGTTGATGCAGCAATTTTTGCTTTTTTAAATTTCAATATATTGCAGGTGGCTAGTGATCTCATTTTAACATTTATTATGAATAAATTCCTCGATTCATCGAGCTATACGTAACGCCGCTCAATTTCAAAGAATAATTCATTATAATCCTTTGTAATTGATTTTTTGTGACGTTATTATTGTTCCGACTTTCGATACGAGAGTAACGGAATATTTGTGCTCGGAGTGGTTTTTTTTCTTCAGACAATTTTCGACTTTTTAAATAGCCATTTTTGACGAATATTTTTATATCATTCGAAAGGTATTGTTGTCCTGAGTTCAAATTTGAAAAGATATTTTACCTGTGATCATTTTTCGTAAAATCTGGAGATTTAAAGATTGCAATTTTTGGCAAGTTTTGGGACAATTAACGCGCAATGTATTTGGCGCTATTAACGCGTAAGCAGAGAGTTAATCTGACTTAGAAATTGTTCCAAATTGGTTGAAAGAACCTTATTTGCCATAATTGATTTGTTATAAGGAGCAAAATTTATCCTTTGGTACTTGACATGGCGTGTGGGGGGATGATTTTGATTTTAAAAAATTCTTTTTTTTGTTACATTTAACTTTTCAATTTTTTTACTGCTCCATAAACCTTAAAAAGCAGTCGGAACATTCAGGGTTTCGCCTTGATACGAGCAATCTTGTTATTATTTCTATTAACAAGAATTCCACGGGAGAGTCCGTGAGGGTTCAACGACCCTCTGAGATGATTTTCAAGATGGTATGTTTCTTATTAAATTTCTGCAGTTGTACTGCACACAATCAAATTGCATTTTCCAAGTGCAGGTAACATCTTCATCAAAATATATAGTGAAATAATTCCAAAACCATCGAAGAAGGACTTTCTTGAGAGAACCAATATCTGTAAGTCAACATAACTTGGTGCTAAATTTGCAAGTCGAGTCGAACGAAACCAGAGCGGCATTAAATTTATAAAACTCTATTGTTTTTTTTTTGCAATCATGAAATGATAACTCTTTTTTTTGCAGTGTACGGCTATAATGGAACATGTTCATTCTTGTATACAACAAACACACCATCTTTCGAAAGCCATCCCCACTTTTACCCCCCATGAATATATTTTACTGATATTTCACCACAACCCCCCGTGGGCAGAAGTGATTACCCTGGAGGGGCGGTACGTTCAGTAACTAATCGCCCGGGTCGACAAAAAATGCTTGTCATAAAATTTTCATATATAAAAAAAATGCTTATCGTACTCTTTCATACAATTTCATAGAGAAAAAGTAAGTTTATGAAAATACCAAAAATAAGCATTTTTGCTATTGTAAGAAATTGTATGATAAGCATTTTTACATACTGTGAATATGTTTGACAAGCATTTTTTCCATAAATAAAAACTAAAAAAATTTTTGTTTCCAAACTTTGTGTTTCAACCGAAACACTAACCAAGTATTTTTAGTCGTACAAACCACGCAGTTACCACGCAGATGAACATCATTTGGTAACTATAGCCATGAAAGTTGATTTTAACATTTTCACACGGAATTATATACCAAAAAAGTAACTTTTTGAATACGGCTAGATAGTTTTTAGTTTAAAAGTTTTGGTGGTTGAGAAAAAAAGGCCTGTTTTCTTACAAATTCATTTTTATTTTAGCAAATGAAACAAAAGATAATAATTGTGTTTACAAAAAAAACACTCTCTTGTAAATTTTAGATTTTTTTGGTTGAAAAACTCATCCTGGACTACGTTATAAACACAAAAAGTCAAATTTCGCATGCAAAATTTTTTTTATTGTAAAATTTTATTTTAACACATAAGCAAGTTTTCAACGAAAAAAGGGATTAAAAATTTTTTACTTCTATTTTTTGTTTTTGTTTATGAAAAAAATGCATATCATACAAGTTTCATATATGAAAACTTTATGATAAGCATTTTTCTGAACGAAATGAAAATTATGTTTTTGATTGTCAAAATGCCCTCTATGATAGATATAATTATTTAAATCTATTTAAAGTTAATCAGACATTTTTTTGGTGATTTTTGAAAATTTTAATTTTTTATGACAAAATGACTATCTTATAATTTTCATACCTGAAAATTGTATGAAAAACATTTTTTATCAAAAATTTTAAATCATTTTTTTAATGCTTCAAAAGAGGCACTTAGACCAAAAAGGTTCTTAAAAAACTTTTAAAACACTTTAAAAACTGTGTATAAATTTTCTATGACAAGCGTTTTTTTTCCATAGACTTCATATCTTAAACTGTCAGTATGATAAGCATTTTTCTTCTATGGACGTCAACCCGGGCGTCCTTGGTTATTGCCTTACGTTCAGTTCAGTTCAGTGGTGTTACGTTCAGCAACCAATCCTCCCACCGGTTTGGGCGTTTTGTTTTGGCGTTACTTTCAGTAACCAGTCCCCCGGGGGTTGAGGTTTGGTCTAAAAGGAGGCTAGAAATTTGGTCTAAAAGAAGGTTAAAGTAAATTGGATAAGGGAGCGTCAAATGAAATGTCAACAAAGCTTGATAAATTTTTTGAAATGTTATAAAACTGTGGAGGAAAAAAGTTGAAAAAAACGCTAGCTATTTTTCAGCCAAAAAAAGTCTCATTTTTTCAATTTTCTAAGAAAATGCGTGTTCAGCCAAAAGCAACTGTACATTATTAAAAACAGCGCAGCCTGTTAGAAAAATTTAGATGGTTTATTGATAAGTCAAAAAAGAAGTTTGCTTATGATTTTTGAAAAGTTTCACAGTGGAAACCTAAAAAAATAGATTATTATCTATGAAATTCCAGTGCGTGCAGCATTTTTTTCCATATTTAGTTAAACTTGCTTGCTAAATTTGTATATTTTTGTTCCGTCTTTCGATACGAAAGTAATTGTTCCGAATTTCGGTACGAAAGTAACGGAATATTTGTGCTCGAGGTGGGTTTTTTTTCTTCAGACAAATTTCGACTTTTTAGCTCGCCATTTTTGATGGAAATTTTTTACATCATTCAAAAGGTTTTGTTGTCTGGAGCTCAATTTTGAAAAGATATTTCACCTGTGTTCAATTTTCATAAAGTTACGGGGCTTTAAAGATTGCCATTTTGGCCCATTTGGAACAATTAACTCGTGATTTATTTCGCGCTATTAACGCGTGAGCGGAGATTTAATCCGCTTTATAAATCGTTCCAAATTGGTTGAAAGAAGCTTATTTGCCATAATTGATTAGTTACAAGGAACGAAATCTATCCTTTTGTTTTTTATATGGCGTGTGGGGGGATGATTTCCATAAAAAATTTCAAATTTTAGAAAACAAAATTTTTCATTTTGTTTTATTGTTCCGACTTTTATCATTTAATTTTTTAATGTTATTGCTGCTCCATAAACCTTAAGGGCAGTCGGAAATTTCTGGGCTTTGCCCTGATACGATCAGTTTTGTTAGTTGTTTATCATTAAATGGAAGTTGAATGACAGCTCAGTGTCTTTTTTTCCAATTAGTAAGTTTACATTGTTACTTGTCAGTTTATTCCATCTGAAACTTAATGAACAGGCACATGGCTGAACAATTGAAAAAGCTTACTTTTGCAACTACCCTCAACTCCCCCTCCACCCCCTCCCATCGCACCTACACACCCAGCCTAAGCCACCCCGTCTACCCTCACCCCCACCTATACTCTAATCTTCCTTCTGGTTGAAAAAATAGGCAATCAGCAATCATCATGAACAAACAGCAGGTACCTTTTTAAAAAATCAAAGCTATCCTGTTCTTCGCTCTATACATAAAACAAAATATAAGTGCAATTTGGAAAGAAAAAGCTCTTTTGTAAGCATTGCCTTTAAGCAAATGGCTTGAATTATTAACCAATAGTGAATTAATAGCTTTAGACTATCGTTAAACTGACTGTTACAAAAAGAACACAGGACTTTTGCTTTGTTTACGGGGTGAAACCTCTGACTGCAGGGATCCCGCGATACATACTTCCGTTCGAATGAGCTTTTTTCGCATGGCAATGGATAAGTAAATTCAATAAATCAGAAAGACTCGAAACAAAGCTTACGATTACTTCCAACGATAATGTTGTCCACATTTATCTTATCTTACAACCCTAGTTGATCAAAGAAGGTTATCTTGCATGATCTTGCAAGAACCTTGCAAGATTATTTTAAAGAGGATGCATCTCTTTAAAAGATCTTGAAATATTTTTCTTGATAACCTCCTTCAAAGATAACCTCATTTCACGCAAGATCTGTAAAGATATGATTTATTTGTGGAAAAAAAACAAACTTTACACAAGAAGACAACATATAGTTTTTGTGTAGGAGGGAAGCAAACCCAGTAATTTAACGCATAATAAGATGAATATAAAAATTTATCGGATTTATGTCAACTGCTAGAGTCGCAAAACTAGCTGAAAAACTCCAATACAGTCAAAAAATATCACTACGAGGCCAAACTGTGCACTGGATAGGCGCACAAATTTGTGTCTGTATGTTCCTGGATTCCAGAGACAAGTCATAGAGCAAGGCAACGAGCACATATAAGTAGTTGATCCGGGTTCCGCAATTGTGAGCAGATTCCGCAAAAGTAAGTGGATTCCACTAAATTATGCGAATTCCACTTACATTTTGAGGACTCCGCCTACAACTTGCGGACCCCGCTTACACTTCGCGGATTCCGCTTACAGTTGCGGACGCCGCGACAGCTTAATTTTACTGAACACATATATAATTATTTGCTCATGGATTCCACAAAATTGTTCCGGATTCCACAAATTTTGTTGCGGGTTCCGCAAAATTGCCTGTTTTTGGAGCAATTTTGAGCAATACAGTGTTTTAGCTATTTGTCCGTGGAAACCAAAGCAACAGAAAAGATCAAAGGAAACAGAAATTTTGCAGATTCCGGGACAAATCTGATTTTTTGCCTGTTGCTGAATTCACCTAAAATTCACAAAAAGCGCAGTTTGGCCGCTTTATGATGCTTTGGAAAATCTTAATTTGAAATGTATAAATGATAACGACAACCTGAAACTTTTTATTTTGTACGAAAATTGAAAAATCGGTATATTTTTAAAACGTGTTTAATCTAATTTTTTTAATCCAAATATGAGCTCCGATTTCTTTGTGAACCTCAAATTCAATAGTTTTTTCTGGCGCATAGAATTGTAAAAATTTTCATAGTTTGTTAGCTTTCAAGATTTTGCTAGAATCTTGCAAGATTCTTGCAAGATAACCTCCTTCTTGCAAGATCTTGTAAGACATTCTCCATCTTGGAAGATCTTGCAAGATAACCCTCATTTTCAAGAATTTTGCAAGATCTTGCTAGATAACCCTCCTCGATCGACAAGGGTGGCTTCTACCGAAATTAATGCAAAATTTTCAAAAACCCACGTTTTGAGGCAAAGCCTACGGTACCTTTTTGCCTATAAAAGCCCTTTCTTTCAGATAAAAATCTTTCCATAAAGTAGATATTTTGGATTGTTTTTATCGACTTAAGAAACCTTCAGAACATTGTGCACTTTTTTGCCCATAAAAGTCCAAAATTCTAACTGTCTGAAAAAGACTGAAGATTTGGTGAAAAAAAAACACGTTTTAAATGGATGCAAAATGCAACATTACAGATAACACAAACTGTCAGTTCTTCTTTTCAATTTAGTAGGTTGATGTTTTTGGTAAACATTATTTAAAAACACGCAAAGTTTGTCATTTTCAAGAAAAGTATATTGTCGTTTTAAAAACATCTTATTTGATATAAGACTGCTTTATTTATGAAAATAGATTTGCAAATAGTGATCATGACAATTTTTCGATGAAAAATTAAAAAAACTTTTATTAATCCATCTTTTTTTTTTATATGCTTACGAAATTTCCAAAAGCTTTAAGCAACAAGAAAATTTTTTTAGCGTTATTAAGAAAGTTGTAAAATTCTCTTCAAACTTGTAAAGACGATGTAATTTTTTCTTCTGATTTTCAAGAAGCTGCAAAAAACGTTTCAATTTTTTAACAATGTGCGAAAAGTGTATCAATTTTTTTGACAAGATGCAAATTTATGTCATTTTTTTCGACAAAATTGAAAAACTGATTCAATTTTGCTGACAAGGTGTGAAAAGTGTTTCACTTTTCTTCACAAAACGCAAAAAATCTTTCAATTTTTTTTTTTTGAAAAAAGGAAATGATTTTCAATTTTTTCGACAAAATGCGAAAAGTGTTTCCATTTTTTGGACAATTTGTGAAATGTCTTTCACTTTTTCCTACAAAATGCAAAAAGTTTTTCAACTTTTCCACAAAGTGCGAAAAATGTTTGAGCTATTTTGACAAGATACAAAAAACCATTAGGTATTTTTACTTGTGTACACTTTTTCTAGTGTTTTTTTCTAGTATGTGTGCGAAAATTAATCAAGTTCCTTAACATGTGTGCGAATTCCGAGTGCTAATTTAGGTTGTTTTGTAAATGTTTTTCAACGTTTTACCCTCATCTATTCTCATAATTAAAAAGAAATTGAAAAAAAATAGTTAATCACAAAGAACGAAGTAAATATCAAACAACATGTAAATACCAATCAACAAACCACAAAAATACTCATTCAAAGAGCTTTCGAGAGTTCTGCAGGTTTTCTATGGAACGCAGAGCCGGACGAGGGTTACTGTGGTTGTTGAGGAGCTGGAGATGTCCTTGTTTCCTTGTTTAACAGTTCAAGAAATAATTAATGATTTTTTTTTGACAAGACGCTAAAAGGTTTTCACTTTTTCGACAAAAAGCGAAAAGTGTTTCAATTTTTGTGACAAAATGCCAAAAATGTTTCATTCTTTTTTAACAACATGAAAGAAGTGTTCAATGGTTTTTGACAAAATGCAAAAACTGATTCACTTTTTCAACAAAACGATAAATGTGTTTCAATTTTTTCTACAAAATGCGAAAAGTGTTGCAATTTTTTTTTTGACAAAATATTAAAAGTTTTTCACTTTTTATCGACAAAATGCAAAATGTTTCATTTGTTTTGACAAGATGCGGAAAATGTTTCACTTTTTTCTGCAAAATGAGAAAAGTGTTTCATTATTTTTGACAAGACATGAAAAGTGTTTCAATTTTTTTGACAAGCTGCAAAAAAACCATCACATATTTTTACTTGTCTGCATTTTATAGTGTTTTTTCTAAGTTGTGCGCGAATTCGGAGTGCTAATTTAAGTTGTATTTTAGCGGTTTTTCAACAGTTTACACTGAACTTCTCATCTAGTCTCATAATTAAAATGAAAGTGAAGAAAATAGTTAATTACAAAGAACGAAGTAAATATCAAACAACAAGTAAATATCAAAGAACAAACCACAAAAATATTCAATCAAAGAGCTGTCGAGAATTCTGGAGATTCTCTATAGAACGCAGAGCTAGTCCATAGTCCATCGCTGGTGGTTGTTGTGCTGCTGGAGGCCCCATTTTTTCAGAAAACCCCTCAACTTCATTTTTTGTGATGGAATTTCCAGTTCATCCTGCTTCGTCCCAAGGAAAGAGGAAGTAGTTGACTCGATGAGCCACATATCTAGAGTCAGGAGTGTCGGGGTTTTTCATTCCCACATGCTCAACCACTTTTTCGATCATTTGCTTTTCTATAAGTTGGCTCTCTGTGATGGGTACTTTCGTTATATGATGTTCGTTGAAATCCCTGCACATCACTTCCACCATGTGCCACACTTAGATTGGGACAGCCATTTGTGCCATAAAAACTCCAGAGGTTGTTTCTCGCATTTGTATTTGTACTACATCAGGCGAAAATTCTACCGAGAACACAAGGTTGCTATTTTGCACTGAGAAGATCAATTTGAGCATTAAAATGAGTAAATGATACAGAGTAAAAAGAACGATTGATTTGAAGTTGAGAGAGGAGGTAGTTGACAGTTGACTGTAGTTAAGTTGAAATTAAAGTTTTTAGAGCTGAAAGAGGAAGTAGTTGACGGTAGTTAAGTTGAAAAAAAAAAATGATTTTCAGATGGGAGTGAGGATTTCTTCCACTCGAATGTTACGGTTTAACCAATCAGAACTGATTTTCCATATTTGGTTTGTGGTTGTGTCCAATCAGATTTCGATTTCCTGCTATTGGTTTCTTTTATAAAAATCGTGTCCAATCGGAAACAAAACATCATTTTAGGTACTTTTTACACATTGTAGTTTCTAATCACAAAATTTTTTCTGTTCTAGTTGTCGCATCCAATAAGAGAACCCTTTAGGGACTTAAAGCTTCCAAATCAGTAGAAATACACACAAAAGCAATCGCAAAAATAATTAATCAAAGTTTGTTTAAAGTAAAGTAAGAAATATTGCTGATATAAGTTAAAAAAATTAGAACAAGTAGCATTTTCCCAATTTTTTTCATCAAGTTTATTAAGTTGATGTAACCAATCAAAATTGCTGATTTTTGAGCACCTGTCAAGTTTTTCGTTTTCGAGGTAAATTTGAGAATATAACACAAAATTGATGACTTTGTCGAAGCAAATCTCGGGAAATTTGATTCCAAACTTGATCATGCCGGTATTTTAGCTATGAAAATCCTCAAAGAAATGAAGAAATAAAGAACTCTGCTGTGGAGTTTAAAAAATTTGGTATCGGGTAAAAAAGAGCCTTTGATATAATATTGTAAGACTTTTGAATCACTTCAATTTTCCTAGAATGATTCAAAATTTTTTCCTAGTCAGGTAAATTTGAAGCTTTGATACGCAATATGTAGATTAAAAGTAAACTCTTTGCTTGGGTAAGTTTCCCCAAAAAACTTTCATTTAGTCGCAGAATTCTATTTTGGACAACATAAACGTCCAAAAATTGTGAAAAAAAGTAAGAGTCAATGTCTATTTCATCAATTAAAAAATCAACTGGCTTTTTTCTTTTTTCTTGTAGAGTAACTCTAGGAATTTCAATTATTTTTAATAGATAATTTTCAAATAAAGAAAGAAACCAAAAATTATTTCAATTTTGATATTGGTCAATTCTGATTAGTTGAAATTCAATTTAATCGCTTACTTTTCTTTGAGCGACAGCAAATAAAAAAAATTACGTCTGATTTTATTTTACGCTAAACCAATTGTTATATACATTGTATAACTACTTAAAATTTAAATCATTTTCCTCAAAATATCAAAGTAGGTTTAAATCACTGAATAAACTTTTGGGACATTTCAAATCTTTTTTTCATTTGATATGTAGCAAGTACTGGTTTCTTACTTAATAAAGATTGATTTCCATACTCATAAAAATCTCCCGTTTTTAGGTGCCCTCGCTGAATTGAAACAAAAAAGCGAAGTGTGGGGACCATGGAAACATGTATGTTCGTCAAAATGCAGCTCGACATCGCAAAAACTGTTCTAAAGGAGTTATTTCTTGTCCTCATTGTAGGTATTTCACTTACAAGGAAGAATGAATCATCACGTACTCAAGAAGCATGCAAGCAATCAACGATTTGCACGCCTTGCAAAAAAAGAGATTCCGAGCTACTACTCCCTCCAACAAAATCGGAGAAAAGGATATGGAGCGAAAATCAATCGATACTGCAAGCAAGCGCACGGCAGGCAAGCGATAGTGTGGCAGACTTGAACAAGATTGCGGAGGAAGAAGGAGAAGATGGAAAAAACTCAAAGTGGACTTGACTGCTTGTCAATACTTCCTAGTTGAAATTGAAAAGGAAAACGGCAGACATAAGGTATTGAATTTTCAAATGTCAAAATTTGAGCCTAAAGTAATCAACGAAAAGCTAGATGAAGTATTCAATAGGATAGATTCCGCAAAAATCAATATCGTTCATGGATTTGTTCTTCGTATAGACGAAACAGGGGAATATACGAATTACTACACACACAAAAAAACAATACTCTGTTTGAAAAATCGCATTTACTGTGTATAAAAGCCGATTTGATTACAATCCAGGGAAAAGTTGAAAAGTTTGATATCGTGGAGCAATGCACTTTAGAAGGTCAGAACACAAAGTGGATGTTCAAGTTGATCACAAATGTCATTATTTTCGTTTCACTACTAAAAAATTTTCCAATGGGATGTCCAGGAAGTAAACTGTCTTTTGTCGGTCAAAGAAGAACAACCATACAATGATTGCCTTTTTCGTGCCTTTTTCGTCATTGCCTTTTTCGTGCCTTAACAATGTATTTGCAGAAACCTCAGTGCTCATATATCTCATTTGTTTACACAGTTTATATCAAAATCTGGATAGCATCCGAAGAAAATTCTCGGAGTTGCCGTTAATGATTTACTTCTTGTTGAGGGAATACTTGAACGAAACTTATTCATCTATGATTGTGACATTCGGGAAGAAAATATGTTGGAGAATTAGTCAGGCAAAATGTTGGAAAACTTGATAAAACTGTGAAATAGTGAAGGTTCAAAAACTGATAAAACTGTGAAGGTTCAAAAATGATATCATTCACACAAATGATATCGACTCTTTCTTCAAGTGTAAGCGATGTTCTAACTGTGATTGTTTCTTTAACAAGTCGGACGATTTCAGCAGACAACTTTTCAATTGTAAATTGAATAAGCGGATGTCGAAAACTTTCCAAGAGGTGAATGAAACATGTCGAAACCATCCAACTGAAATATTTGAATATCAAGACGAACGTATAGAGGACACAGAGAAAACTTATATTTCAACTCAGTTCAATTGATTGATTTGAAAAAAAATTGGGAGAGGATGTAAACACGTTATCTGTATTTGGGTTTAAAGGTGGAAGATATGATCTGAACTTGATCAAGAGCTATCTGATTCCCCAGTTAATCAATGATAAAGAAGCTGAAACATTATCAAAAACGTTAACGATTTCGTATATTTCAAGTTTGGAGACACACACTTTCTCGATATCATGAATTTTTTCGGGTTGATCAACATTTCTTAAAGCCTGCAAAGCAGCATAGATAAATAGGTTTTTCCCTTATGAGTGGTTTGACAGTGTGGACAAGCTCGAGATTAAAAACTTACTTCTATACGGAGCATTTTTCAATAAATTGAGAAACAACGACACTCTTGATAAAGACTTTAAGGGTGGATTTGATGAGTAGCAAGCATTAAAAAACTTCAAAGCAAGACTTTACCTGCAACTGGATGGGATAATGACCTATTTTCACAGGATATGTGGCAGCTACACGAAATGACTACCATTAAAGATTTTTTTGCAGTAGTAGCACAACAAAGATGTTGTTCCAACCCTTGAAGCAATACAAAAACTGGTTCAGTTTCATCATCAAAAAAAATTAGTTTGTTAAAACTCGGATGTAATCTTCCAAATCTGACAAACATTTATCTGCATAAGTTAGCCAATGAAAAATTCTACCCATTTGGCAAAAGTGATAGCGATCTGTGCGAGAAAGTTAGAGAGGATATGACGGGTGGACATCAATTCTCTTTACGCGAAAAGCTGTTGTGTACGGAACCTTTATCAAGGACCAATCAAATATCTGCAAATCAATCGTTGGAATTGATGCGAGCCAGCTTTATCCCTATTCAATGTGTCAAGATACGCCAACAGGATTGTGCGAAAGGTGGGAGTTTGATTCTGATATGCAAAAAATTAAGGCTAGACATAACCGATCTCGCAAATTTGAGAATAAGGTCATGTCTTACTACCAAGAAACAAGACAAAAATGCAGAATTTAGAGCTTCCACTCATCTGGAAATCAAGAGAAAATTAACTGTTTCAATGTAGATGGGTATTGCAAGCACTGTAAAACAGTTTTGAAGCTATTACCACTTCTGCCCTGCCAGGTGATTTTTCCATCATTGAGCGATGAAGATTTTGAGACAGGAAACAAAAGGCGGGAGATGAGAACATAATCGCGAAAAAAGATACAAAATCGAAGTGATGTGGGAATGTGAGTGGTGTCAAAACTTGAAAACCAACGAAAAAAAATAAGGTTCACATCCGATTCAACTTTCCATACAACAGACTTCTCTCTAATGAATATTTACTGGAAAAAAATAAAATGATGAATTGAAAGCAAAACTAGCTTTCCTCCAATTTTCAAAAACAGTGAAGATGGAAGAAACGATATCAGGAAATATATGCAAATTATTTTTCAAAATTATGCTGTTTATTTTCAAAATGGTTCTAGCAGTACTCCTCTCTTCCGTTTCTATATAAAAAATAGTTTACAACCTGAAAAAATTTACCACTTTGTACAGTATTCCCCTCAAAAATGCTTCAACAAATTTTTTCAGTCAGTTGTTGATGCTAGGTGGGAAGAAGATGAGAGACCCTTTATGCGGAGTTGTGGCAGAGACTATGAAACTTTCTAGCTAATTCATCCTACGGTTACCATATAATGGATAGATCCAGACGTACGATCACAAAGTTTTTGCATGACAAGAAAACACACAAAACAATTAATGAACCACTCTTCAATCGATTGAACACTGTTCAGAAAGACTTGCATAGAGATTGAGATACTAAATTCAACACTTGAGCACACAGAACCCATAATTGTCTATATTTTCGTTCTGCAGTATGCAAAGCTAAGAACGCTTGAGCTTTACTACAGTCTTTTTGACAGTTTTTGTAAAGTTAATAAGTTTGGGGAAGTAGAAATGACACGGATTCGTTGTGTTTAGCTCATGCTCAGGAAAATTTGTATGATTGTATTCGTCCGGAGAAAAAAGGTGACTGGGGAAGATCATGAGAAAATGATTGATGAGATTCATTTAGAGCAGATTCAAAAACACAACTTTTTTCGCCGAACATGTTTTAGTGTTCGCAAGCAACAAGATAAATCATAGCTTGGACTGTTGAAAGTAGAATTTAGGTGTGCGAAGATGCTACTTTTACACCTAAAAATCAGACAAGATGAAATTTAGCAGCAAAAGATTGCATAAAAGAGTTCTAGAAGAATTCGGCGATGGCCCTATAAAAAATACAGGAAAGTACTCGACTAACCAATCAACTTGACTCCAACAAACAGAGGATTTAAAACCATTAACCATATGGTTCCTACATACGAGCAAAAAAATAAGGGATGAAGTTGTTTTTAGCCAAAAATACAAGTTCAGGACAACGGAATACGCACAATATCCTTGAAATTGTAAGTAATTGATTGTGTGATAGCATTCAATTCAATATTGATTAGCTAATTGTACACTTGTGGTAAAATGATTATACGAAGCAGTGGTTTATATTCTTCATCTTTTGAAATTATTTTTTTTCTCGAAGTTTTGTTAGGTTTCAGTATAGCTTTAGATAGTTTTCTCTTATTTTGAAACTTATTAAAAAAATCAAAAGATCTAAGTGGTAGGAGTCAGCAAGTATCGGCAAAATCGAGCTTCAAAAAAATTGGGCTCAAAAAAATTTGAAAGTTTTTACCATCTCAAATCTAGTATCTTAATACATCGCAAAACTGAACTTAATACATTGAATGGCTATTAAAAATATATAAAATAATATCTACACTATCTTAAAGTATGGTAAGATCGGGCGTCGAACAACTTTTCTGAAACTTACCATCTTACCATCACACTGAATTCTTACCAATCCCTATCTCATACCTTAGGAAACCTATTCCCTATTTTAATACATAGGAAATCTATTCCCTATCTTAATACATAGCTTGGAGACCGGATATTCGTTTCCATATCTGAATACTTGTGGGTCTCCAAAAACCCCCTCCCCTGATCGCCTCACTCTTTTACTACTTCCCTGAACATTTCAAAAATTTGATCCGGTATATCTTTACTTATTTGAAAAATTTAAGTCCTCAAAAAGAAAAGTGTTTTCTGATTGGATACGACAACTAGAACAAAAATGAACTTTTTTGTTTCGAAACGACAATGCCTAAAATTGAGCTTTGTTTCCGATTGGACACAACTTTTTCATTAGAATTCCATAAAAGGAAACTGGAAAACTTATTGGACACGACTACAATCCAAATAAAGAAAGTCCATTCTGATTGATTAAACCCACACATTCGAATTGAAAGTACCCCTTTCTCTTAACTACCGTCAACTACCTCCTCCCTCAGCTCTAAATATTTTAATTTCAACTTAACACCCTTCAACTACTTCTCTCGCAACTGTAAGTCTTGTTTTTACTCTGAATCTTTTTTTTATTCTACTTCCCTCGGAAGTTAATGCTCAAAACGATCTTTTCAGTGCAAATCAACAACCTAATGTTTTCGGTAGAGTTTTTGGCTGATTTAGCACAAATCCAAGTGCTAGAAACAGTTTGTGGAGTTTTTCCGGCACGAGTGGACATGCCAATCCAATTCTGGCACATGGTGGAGTTGATGCGCAGGGATTTCAGCGAACATCATATAACGCAAGAATCCATGACAGAGAAACAACTTGGAGAAATGCAAATGATTGAGGAAGTGGTTGAGCATGTGGGAGTGAACTACCCCGAAACTACTGACTCTAGTTATGTGGCTCAACCAATCGACGATTTCCTCTTTCCTTGGGAGGAGGGATCTGTGGACAACCCAATTACCATCGAAGAGGATGAGGGCTCCTCTGAGCCAAGAACTCCAGTCAGCGATCCACCAAGACAACCACCAGTAATGGATGCAAGACCAGCTTTGCGCTCCATTGAAAACACTCAAAATTTTGAGAACTGGGCTGCTCTACAGCTCTTTGATTTGTAAAAAATTTGTTGTTGTCTTGTGTTTTGTAATTTAATTTCTCTGCATCTAGTAACTTTATTTTAAAGAGATAGAAACAAAGAGATAAAGTCATAGAAAAATCTGTTAAAATAGTGCAAAAGTAAAAAATTTTTTAAAAATATTTGTTGAAAAATTTTGTGAAAATCAAACTTATCATGAATTTGTAAATTTTCTACAACATTTTATTGTAAAGATTGCCTAAAAAAATCAAACCAATTTTAACATCTTGTAAAAAATTCACAACATTTTTTCACACATGACAAAAAAAATAATCACAATTTTTGCTAACATGTTAAAAACTTAACATTAATTTTTGCACAATGCAAAATCTTTTACACTATTCCTGTCACACTTGTTGAAGAAATCAAAGAAAAGCACTGTTGAGAATTAAAATTTATTAATTTATTTGTTCTGGTATTGATCATTAAAAAAACTCAATTTTTGCATGTATGTTGATTTAAAACATCAGAAAAACAATGTATCAAGATAGGGAAAAGTACTCAAAGTCAACAATAACGAAAAAATTTCAGTAAGTATTTAACTTGTTTTTTACAATTAATTTTTGCGTTTTTTGCATATGCATGAGGCATGAGAAAAAAGAAAAAAATTTTGTATTTATTTTCTAAAAAATCACGCATCTAACACAAAAAGTTTTTGTTTTAAAGGTACCCCTCTCTTTCAACTAAAAATCATTTTATTTTCAACTTAACTACCGTCAACTACCTCCTCTCTCAGCTCTAAATAATTTAATTTCAACTTAACAACCTTCAACAACTTCTCTCGCAACTGTAAATTTTGTTTTTACTCTGAATCTTCTTTTTATTCAACTTCCCTCGGAAGTTGAATAAGAAGTAGTTCCTTTTCCCAAGGAAAGATGAAATTGTCGAATTCATTGTTAAAAAAATCAAAACAAATTTTGCATCTTGTAAAAAAGTTTATTCAAATTTTTGCAAACTTGATGGAAAAATCAAATCAAAATTTGCGTCTTGCGAAAAACAATCGGAGTAAATTTTTGCACACGTTTTGAAAATTACAAAAAATCAATTTTTAATAGAAAAACTGACACGCTCACTAATTACAGTACCATAACCATGAATGAAACAATCAACACTTTTTCATTAAATCAGTCTCATACTTTGAGTTTTGAACTTTTCGATTCTTTTCCAAAAAAGCTGATCCAAAAGTCTGAGTGGGCGCAAGCTTCTGAGCAGAAATGAGATAATGTCTTTTGAGGTTTTTTTTCGCAGCAGGCGTTTCTTTGCAACAATGGATAATTTATCCGGTATTCTATATTTCAAATTGTGTTCGACTGCACGATTCAATTGATTGAAATCTTCACCTCTTGATGAAAAAAACATTGGAATAAAATCTGTATTTGGATAAAGTATATATACAGTCAATAATTTGGTAAGTCAAATGATATTTACCTAATCTTTGCAAAACTTGATCGAGCGATGATCCGATTAATACTAATTGAAATTTGCAATTTTCCGTTGGACAGAACGATGAATGGCTAGATACACAGTAGTCTTGGGTGAAAATGAATTTTTCATAAAAGTTTTCTAACAGAGATAAAAAGAGATTTTGCATGCTAGTCCGAATAAAAAGTGGGATATGCTTGACACATAGCAGATGCCATCGCCGATTACTTGTTGAAAATGATTTTTATCTACATTAAATTGCTTATGTAGTAGTTCAATCACCAACTTAATGACCATATTTGGATAATCACCTACTCATTATTCCATAAAAGGTAATGATACCTTATTTGGAAAGTACAGTGAGCCATCTAGATTTCCTAATTTCTATATATTTACAAATATCATTATTTTGAAAAAATCTACTACTGATCAGTTGGCTCTGAGTCTCAAATCAAAATGTATTCACAAAAAGATATCCTTCCCAACTATAATGAGTTTGCTAAGAACCAAAAAACAATTGGAAGATTTTCTTGGTCCCAAAAAACCTACAACGAAAATTTACTTTGAACCTTGCTTCCAATTGCTAAAGAAAAATGAACCGGGACAAATCGAAAAAAAAACACAGAAAGTCTATATTGGTGAAAAACAAGGGGAAAGGATATCAGCAATACGGAATACTGTTATTCACGATGCTGAAAACCTTGGACTCGTTCCTGTATTGGAACCCTATTCTGACAAATACTCAACCATGGAGCAGGAACTTGCTAAATTCGGTGTATGACGTAGCAACATACAGGAAGAGAAGGGTGTGTGTCACAATCAAGAAGTACAGTGTGAACAAGCCACCCTACATTCAGAGTCGACTCTTCACTGCAAAGGATAACGAAGTCATGAAGCAAGTTGCCTATGTCAACTATACGTTAACGAATTCAAAGAACTCGACCAAGTCTTGGAAGATTTTTTGTTTGTTGAGAACTGTAATGTTGAATAATTTTGATGAGTGATGTTATTATAGTAATGTAACTCAATTATTCATCTTCTTGAATCATTTTTTCAAAATTCTTCGAGCTGAGCAGTATGAGTTGGTTCATCGGTTTTTCCAGAAATCTTGTTTTAAAGCTTCAAAACAAATTGAGAATTTTTCATATCGTCTTATAAAAAAATCCCAGAAATTTTCACTAACAGTTTTGGAATTGCAAAATTGCAAGATTTGGATACAGAATTACAAATTCCTCATTTTGAGTGGACTTTGCATAATGGAAGACAAAAAGTTTTTCTAAGTCATCGTTCAGATATTAAAAAAGTAGATCTTATAGAGTATATAGAGTATCGCAGAAATAGAAACACTTGGAAAAACAATCAGAAATTTCAGTTGGAAAAAGAAGAATATGATAAACTGGTTGATTTTATCCCCTCGGTTTTGTCTCATGTAGAAACATTCAAAAAAACTTGAATCATTATTGACGAATAAACGGTAGAGAAAGAACGTACAGAAATTGAGAAAAATTTTAAGAAGTTTTGAGATTATAAAGCAAGACTTCTCATCAAATACAAAAAGAAAAAAATTATATCTTTGTACCTGTATTGTTTTGGACCCGGACATAAATTTAAAAGAAATGAACCAAAAATTTCCTTTTGGAGGACTAATTGGATACAGAAATTCCTGTATGGATTACTTTTTGCAAACTCCAAAAATTTTAGACTACCTGCAATTCTACATGACTCTGCTGGAATTTACTACGAAAAAAAGGTCCTGGGTATAGTTATGTTGCACCTAGTCTCCCTAGTTGATGCTTTCTTGGTCACGTTACTGGATTACTTTTCAGTTTATAATTTAAAATAATTGCTTCATCAGTATATGCATTGTGCGATTGTTAATCATTTTAACCCAAAAACTCCAGAGAAACCAGTTAACCGAATGAGCCTCGTTTTTTTGGATATTGAATGTATTGAAAACAATATAGTGAAAGAATTAGGACTTTATAAGGATGGACAAGCTGTAGGATATTCCTTTCTTCCTCCACAAAACTTCAAAGCAACATCCCAATCTTCTTGGTGAACAAAGCATCTTCATGGAATCATTTGGAGCAGCGATTACAAAAATTATACTGAAATTGAAAAAAAAATTTAAAAAACTAGGAGCCAGAGAAACGGAATATATTGCAAAAGGTTATGAAAAATGTAAGATTCTGTCAGAGTTTTTGGAGGCAAAGATTATTAATTTGGATGACTACGCTTGCCCTAAAGTTCAGTTTTGATGTTCAAAATGAAGAATATGATTGTTGGAGGTAAAGCAACTACCCATCTCGTCATGCAAAAACTCTTCACTATGCATAAAGAAAAGCATTTGCATACGGAACTTGGAATCGATGTTTTTTCAACAAATTGTAAATCATAATAATCTTAATGTAAATTTCTTTTTTAAACTTTATTTAAATTTCATTGTCAACTTTTTTTCTAGAGTTAAGACGGTCGATCAATGTGACAGGCCCGTAAATTTAGGAAATTTTTGTTTTTCATGAAGAAAATCGCGAACGAAACTCTTTGAAGTTGTTTGAACGTTTACTCTTGAAATGAGGTTAAAATTTGCTCAAAATCGAATTGAAAAAACATAATTTTTTTGCATCTCATAAATAATTCTGTACTTAGTCATTCATAAATCATGCGTAAGTAGAGAAAAACGTATATGTGTATTAATGTTTGTTTTGCTGTTTTCAAGATCATTGTTGTCCTACTCAGAGCAAAAGTTTTTTAAACGGCAAAATAGTTCCTGAAAATTTTTG
>NW_026971022.1:0-17373 GCF_963678635.1 Symsagittifera roscoffensis
TTTTGCTCATTTTCTAATTGTGCTGCCATTGCTTGGTGTGAAAGAAAAATGCATAACCCCACCTGAGACTGTTTGGGAAGATATAGAAAATAACAGGTAGAATTATGTATAGAGTATTTATTTGCATTATCCTGATTTTTCATGTTCCCAAGGTTTGCTACTCGGCTTCTTCTAATGTTTTACCGCCAATGCAGAAGTCTTGGAAATTCGATGGGCCTTTGGGTTACTTTGACATACAGTCAATACAAAGGGGATTCAAAGTTTATAAAGAGGTTTGTTCTTCCTGTCACTCTATAAAAAGAATAGCTTTCCGCAACTTGATTAGCATAGGTTTTTCAGAAGATGAAGCACGAGCCATAGCCGCTTCTTATACTATCATTGATGGGCCTGATGAAAATGGTGACATGTACGAAAGATCTGGAAAATTACCCGACTATTTTGTTCCTCCTTACCCAAATCCTGAATCAGCAGCAGCATCAAACAATGGTGCTATCCCACCAGATCTTTCTTTGATCATAAAAGCTAGACAGGATGGACCTAATTATTTATATTCACTTTTGTTAGGTTATGATTCTCAAGAACCTAACGAAGAAGGTCTTTATCCAAACAAATATTTCCCAGCTGAAAACATAGCAATGGCACCTCCATTGTCTCAAGAAGGAATAATTGACTACGAAGATGGCACTGAACCAACCCCCGAAAATATGGCAAGTGATTTAGTATACTTCCTGCAATGGACTGCAGAGCCAGAAATGGAAGCAAGAAAAAAGATGGGTATAAAAATAGTAATATTTCTAGCCATAATGATATCAGTAATGATTGTGGTAAAAAGAAGAATTTGGAGCAGATTAGATCAATGATTCTTTCTCAATGAATTGACACGAAAGAAGAAAAATACTAAAGCAAATATCGAAAATGCATTTACTTGATGAAACAAAGATGTATATAGAGGAATAGAAAAAATCAACATAATCACCCCAACAATGAATTGTATAACAACAAGTAAAATCAAGATAAAGCTATAAGCTGATCTTTTATAAGAAATCTCAATTATAGATAAAATCAATGTCATAAACCCAAAAACTCGATGAACAAACTGAACTGTTGCGGGATCAGACAAAGGGTTGGCAAATTCAGGAAAAAAATTAGCACCCATCATTGGAAAATTGTTATAGATAAGACCAGCCCCTAAACCCGCAGTAAGAGTGCCGTAAAATATTTGAATGGTCAACAAACACAAAAGACTTAAACTCAAACACCCTTTATGCTCAACACTGTAATTTTTAACTCTTACCAAAAATCTAGACAAAACTTCAAGCAATAAAGATAATATACAAAGAGCTGTCATTAGATGCAATGCTAGTTTATAGTGGCTAACATAAGGAACATCAGAAAGACCGCTTTTAACCATATACCAACCAAAAAACCCTTGCATGCATATCATTAATACAACTAAAATCATTAAAATAAACTCTATCTTAACCAAATGATTTCTAAAAAAAATCAAAGGCAAAGCCACAACAATAAAAGTCATTCTGGCTAAGAATCTGTGAAAATATTCCACCAAGTAAATAAATTTAAACTCCGAAAGCTCAATTCCGTAATTGATATAGTTGTATTCAGGAGTTAAATGATATTTTTCCTTCTCATGTTCCCAGTCTTTTTCAGATAATGGCGGAAGGATTCCAGAAATAGGACGCCAATCAGTTATAGACAAACCCGAATGCGTCAATCTAGTAAGACCACCCCAAAAAACCATCAAAACAACCATGAAGGAAGATAGAATCAGCCAATTTCTAACATTAGACATACAGATTATTATACAAATGAATCACTGTTAAATACAAATTTAAAACGTAATACAAGCTCGATATGATTATAAACAATCATAGCAAAAAACAGATTTCAAAAAATTAAAACAAAGTGCAACATATATTATTGTGTTTTTAAAGAAATTATATATGATTTCAGTGTTGATTGTTTGCGTGTAGTAATAATGTTTTCCGATTTCATGTTAGGTATACTAGGAGGAGGACAATTAGGTAAAATGATTGCCTTATCTGCACATAATCTTGGAGTCAAGTCTATAGTTTACTCTGACACACATGATTCTCCAGCTGTACATGTAACTCCTTATTCAATTATTGCACCTTATACAGATTACAACTCTCTTAAGAAATTTGCAGACTCATCCACAGTTGTAACTTGTGAATTTGAAAATATACCTTCGGAATGTTTGAATTTCTTGAGCAGAAATGTTGAATTAATTCCTGGAAAATTTTGCTTTGAAGTTGCCAGTAATAGAGTGAATGAAAAAAAATTGTTCAATTCCATCAGTCTCCCAACAACACCTTGGAAGAAGGTTACACAAATTTCAGAATTATCTTCATTTATAGAAGAAGTTGGATTACCTTTAATAACAAAGAATATATCCTTGGGATATGATGGCAAGGGACAGAAAATTGTAAAAACTTCAGAAGACATACATTCTATTCAATACCCTTGCATAGCTGAAAAATTCATAGATTTTTCCAAAGAAATATCTGTTGTAATATCCAAAGATAAAAATGATAATATTGAATTCTTTCCTATATCAGATAATCTACATCAAAATGGAATTCTCGTGAGATCTTCAGCTCCATCGTCTGTCTCCCAACAACATCAAGATGCTGCAAAAGAATTTTGCGGTAGAATCGCAGATAAAATTGGACTTATAGGAATAATGTGTACTGAATTTTTTATAACGCAAAATAATGAAATACTTATAAATGAAATAGCTCCAAGACCCCATAATTCATGCCACTGGAGCATTAATGCATGCAACCTTAGTCAATTTGATCAGCTTGTTAGGATAGCGATTGGATTGCAGCCAAAGCCTGTAATAATTTATTCCCAATGTGCTACAGAAAATATACTAGGTTCTCAAGTGAATGATGTAATGAAAAATCATGATGGTATAAACAATTCAGTATTTATATATGGCAAAAAAGAAACTAAGAGGGACAGAAAGATGGGGCACATAAATATTGTTCGCATAAACAAATAAAAAAATTTCTTACTGAGTTTGCAAACAATATAGAAATATTTATAAGTTATTTACAAGGATATGCTTTGTATGGTACAAATGGTGTGCCCGATGGGATTCGAACCCATGACACTCGGCTTAAAAGGCAGATGCTCTACCGACTGAGCTACAGGCACATAATAATCTCTCCACTATACCAAAACATATAATTATAATCAACCCCAATCACTATATCAGAAACATATTAATTAGATTCTAAATATTAGCTAACATACAAAGTCTTGTCAAAACCACCTCAACAAAATACATGGCAATATAGAACTTACCACGCAGATGATATAATTAAGAATAACAATTGACTTAATAAGTGCGAAAGCACATAATGATTCAAAGAAGGTGCCGTGTTAATTAGTTCATTGTTTTCATTAATATTTGTCATTGGATTGATTTTTCTTGTTGCATATTGTTTTAGAAAATTTATCAAAAAGGGAGTTGTCGGTTCAAGTACGATGTCAATTAGAGACTCTATAATGATAGACGGAAAGAGAAGATTGATATTAATAAGTCACAACAATTACAATTACTTGATAATGATTGGAGGAAGCAACGAAATTTTATTGGAAAAGTATCAAGCAAAAGAAGATGTATTAATCAAAACAGAGAAAAAGCAATAAAAATCTCACAATTCTGGGAATGTTTACGAATTAAACACCCATCTAGGTATAGATTTAATACTATTGCTCATATAAAACAATAAATCCATTCAAAAACTTGATAGTAATAGTTAAGTATGTATATTATACGTCATAATAATATTTAGTTTCTTTTCCAATGACGTTGCAAAATCCAATCTTAAGCTGTGTTCAAGCATTAACTTCACACTTGCAAAGAGATCTAGCTCAAATTGATAATATTCTACAACCATCGTCTGTAGAAATGCTTATTAAAAATGTAGTTTCAAATTTAATGCAATCTGGAGGAAAAAGAATACGGCCATTGTTTGTACTAGCTTTCAATAAATTGTGCTCAAATTCTATTCCAGAAGACTTGAATATAATTGCAGCTTCTATTGAATACATACATACAGCAACACTCTTACATGACGATGTGATTGACAATAGCGATTCAAGAAGAGGAAAATCTACAGCACAAAAATTATGGGGAAGCAAAGCAAGCGTACTAGTTGGAGATTTCTTGCTTAGCACCGCATTTAAATGGCTTGTATCTTCCAATAATTCCGAAATACTTAAAATAGTGTCAGAAACTTCTGTTGCAATCTCACGCGGAGAAATAAAACAGCTGGTTTCGAAATTAGACTTCAACTCACACACTTATTATGACGTGATACGCTCAAAAACAGCAGTATTATTTGCAGCATCTTGCGAAATTGGAGCTGTAGCAGGTGGAGCAAATTACGAACAGAGATGTGCAGCATACGAGTTTGGATTAAACTTTGGTATAGCATTTCAAATAATTGACGACATAATGGATTATGTAGGAACTGAGACAGGTAAACCTTCTGGAGCAGATTTTATGAATTCTAGAATAACTCTACCATTGATATTAGCCTATCAGGTCTCAAGCCCTAATGAGAAAGAGTTTCTTATTACTGCCATTCAATCTCCAAACAATCATGGTATTGATCAAATAATAAAACATTTGAACAAATACAATGCAATTGATCACGCTCTTGGAGATGCGAAAGCATATCTAAAAAAATCTTTACACACTCTTGAAACTTTCCCAGAATCCAACACAAAAAAGATAATAATATCTAATTTAGAATTTTGAATTGATATCAAAACATATCAAAACAAAACAACAAAATCAAAAACCCTAATATTATTCTATATAAACCACAAATTTGTATTAGTTTTATAGAGAACAATGGCAATATTTTTATTATTGTCATCATAGAAATTATAAATGTGAAAATACAAAGGCCTAAATAATAATTGTCCCATCCGAAATTATATATTGAATATACAGAAACACTCGCCAAGCTAGGAATAGCAATTAAAAAAGAAAATTTTATCGAACTTTGCAAGCTATATCCCATCATCATTGCAGACAATATTGTTATACCTGACCTTGAAACTCCTGGAATTATTGAAAAGACCTGAAAAAGACCTATATATAACGCATGAAGGTAGGTTATAGAATTAATTGTATCTTTTTTATTAAATTTATATCTATACGGTACAAACATCAAAATCACACCAATTAAAATCAGAGACCATGGAGTTAGAAAAGCATCAAAATTAAACTTTAAGAAAGACTTTAATATAAAACCTGTTGTTGCTACAGGAATAAATGCTATAGCAATTTTACAATATAGATTGAATAATTCTTCGTGTTTGGTAAACAATATTTTTCTATAATATATAATTATAGCAAATGCAGAACCAATCATTATGCAATCTAATTGATCAGTCAGTTGTATTTCAAAAAGATTTGCAAATAAAATCATATGTGCTGTTGATGATATTGGCAAAAATTCTGTAAAACCTTGAATAAAAGCAATAAAAAATGTTTTTAGGTGTAGCATGTTGTAAAATATGATGTTACTATGTATATATAACATAATAAACTTTTTTTCATATTTATATGTATTCATTACTTTATTGCATTTCAACAAGTGTCAGAAGATTTAATTGAAAAGGATGGACAGGTTATTGCATTGCTGCCTAATGCCACCTTTCGTGTACAGCTTGACAATGGGAGCTTGCTTATAGCTCATACATCAGGTAGGATGAGAAAAGCTAGAGTTAGGGTCCTTGTCGGCGATAGGGTGACAGTTCAGCTTTCCAGACATGACACCAAAAAAGGAAGAGTCATAAAAAGACACAAAACTCATAACTCAGATTTTAAGCCACCGTCCTAGTTTTTCTAAATGCTAATTTTTGCATCAGATTCATCGACTGGTTTTTACATACTAAAACAAGCTGGCTTCGAGCCTAATTTCTTACTAACCCCTACCGTAGATAATCAAGATCTATCACAAGACAGTCCAACAATTTTTTCAAGAAGACTTGCGTGCCAGAAGGCAAGTATTGCTCTAAAACAAAACCCAAATGCCATTGTTCTTTCCTGCGGGAAAGTCGCAAGCTGCGGTAAAAAAATTCTTCATATACCCAAATCAATCGAAGATGCTACGAAGTGCTTAAAAATGATATCGGGCAGAAGACATACTATATATGCATCCGCTTGTCTTTTAACCAATGGTGCAGAGCCAATAATTAAAACAACAAAGACTATTGTGAAATTCAAAAGACTTCATGAAAGTGAAATTTCTGCTTACATATCTTCAAAAGAATGGTATGGTGAAGTAGGAGCTTATTCCATACAAGGAAAAGCTTCTTGTTTTGTGTCTTGGGTCAGTGGATCTTTTTCCTCTATGATTGGTGTACCAATTTTTGAATCATCTCAAATGCTGAAATCAATTGGAATACACCCAAACTATCAACAGACATAAAACATATTAATTAGATCCAATAAAACAAAACACACAAACTTAATTCTCAACAATACTGAACATGAAATACTACTTTTGGATTTCGCAAAAAACCCCAAATAAATATAATCAAAGTTATTGACAATAAGGAAATAAAAAACACATAACGCAATCAACAAACACTTATGCACATTAATACTAATTTTTCTTTAACAATGCCATAACAGCATTTGATTGTTTTTTCTCAACTGATATAATTATTAGAATGCCTACAACCAATTTACTTACCGACAAGATAGCTGCAAATTTTCTATCTAAAATAAAAAGACAATCAATGTCTTCTGATTGCTCCTCATCTCCTTGGACCACAGTGAAGGAAAAACTCAAAAATAAATATGGAGATAAAACTTATAATAGCTGGATAAAGCCTATAATCCTCCTTAGACTCGAAGTTGGACATGCAACTCTAAGCGTACCCACTGAATTCATTAAGGAATGGGTAGATACATATTATTTAGATAGTATCTTGGAGATATGGAGAAAACATGACGCTTCTCTGTGCACAGTCGAAATACATGTAAACTCAAAAAATAAAATCAAACAAACTGACACTTTGATCAAAAAAACCAATGAACATAAAGATGAATTAAGCTCTCCGATAGACCCACTATACACCTTTGATAGATTTGTGGTAGGAAAATCAAATGAACTGGCTTTCGCAGCAGCTAAAAAGATATCAGAAACTGACACTGTCTTAACGGAAAGCAACCCTTTGTTTCTTTACGGTGGGGTTGGGCTAGGTAAAACGCATTTGATGCATGCAATAGCATGGAACGCAAGGAAACAACGAGAAAGAAAAGTTGTGTACTTATCCGCAGAGAAGTTCATGTATCTATATATAAACGCACTTAGAAACAAAAGCATAATGATGTTTAAAGAAAAGTTTAGATCTGTCGACATACTGATGATCGATGATGTACAGTTCATAAGCGGCAAAGACAGCACTCAAGAAGAATTCTTTCACACTTTCAACTCACTTATGGACCAAAAAAAACAGCTTGTAATATCTGCAGATAGGTCTCCTAGCGATCTAAATGGAGTAGAAGAAAGAATAAAGTCAAGGTTAGGATGGGGGCTTGTAGCAGACATACATGAAGCAACTTTCGAACTGAGAATGGGAATTCTGGAATCTAAAGTGCAAAATCTATCTGTAAAAGTGCCAAGCAATGTAATAAGGCTATTGGCAGAAAAAATCACTTCAAATATACGAGAGCTAGAAGGCGCATTGAATAAAGTTATCGCACATTCTTCGCTAGTAAATAGAGAAATCACCTTCGAATCCACTAAAGAAATACTATCTGACTTGATACGATCAAATCTACAAACCGCAACTATACCTGATATACAAAAAGCTGTTGCAAACCATTTTCAAATCAAAACCTCTGAAATGTTGTCCAACAGAAGGCTTAAGAATATAGTATTATCAAGGCAAGTAGCCATGTATATATGTAAAGAATTAACAAATAAAAGCTTGCCCGATATAGGAAAAGAATTTAATGGCAAAGGTCATGCCACAGTTATACATTCAATCAATAAAATAAGAGACAATATAAAAAAAGACACGGATCTAGAAAAACAAGTAAAAAGCTTGCTTAAGAATATACCTAAGGGAGGATGCTAAGCAATTGTGATAACCTAAACTTTATAGTGATCTATTAAATCAAGTCTCAAGGTAATTGTATAAAAATTAATACACATAAACACATACTTTGCCTCTAAGCTTTGTTATTCCAATTGTTGCAAGACATCATTGCACCATACATATCTATTAGCCACAACCATAAAAAAAACTTTTTGTGATTAAAAAGAATCTAACAAACAACAAAATTCTCCCAAGAGCTATATCAACTAATACAAAAACTTGTACTAAAATGCACAAATAAGCATACTGACGCAGGTTTTATAACGAAACTCAATATAAGGTTAAATCTTGAGGTACATATAAAAATTATATTGAAAAACTTGACAATCGATAAAATGAAGTTTTCAAATAAGAGATGGATAGAATCATAAAACAATCACACAACCACAAGAGAGTTTTTGTTTGCATGACCTATTTCAACCTCTGATATGGTTTTATATAAGCTTTTATCACAAGAATAAACAAGCTGCATATGAGGAGTACGTCCATATACCTTTCCATCCTGAGACATAAAATCAAACATAACCTCAACTTTCTTTCCTACAAAAGACTGATTGTACTGAAGTTTCTGTTTATTAAGAAGTTCTTGTAGCATAGAAAGGCGGTAAGATTTAACTTCTTCGAGAACTTGATCAGGGTAATCAGCACCTGGAGTGCCTGGTCTTGGGCTATACTTAAAACTATAAGAACTAGCAAAACCAACGGTTTCTACTAAATCCATAGTACATTCAAAGTCTTTCTCTGTCTCTCCAGGAAAACCAACTATAAAATCAGATGAAATAGCTATATCACCAGCTGTCTCTTGCCTCAATTTATTTATTATATCTATATATTCTTGAGCAGAATATTTTCTATTCATACTCTTTAATATTCTATCTGATCCAGACTGTACAGGAAGATTCAAAAAAGGCATTACCTTGCGACTTGAAGCATGAGCTTTATATAAATCATCATGCATGTCAATAGGGTGAGAAGTTGTATAACGTATCCTTTCGATACCATCAATATCATTTAGACGCATCATTAGAGCTCCCAAAGAGCATTCAACCCCTGCATTATCTCCATGATAACCGTTCACATTTTGACCCAATAGAACAATTTCACGTATTCCTTTTTTAGCCATAGACTTAGCATCATTATAAACATCAATTACTGGTCTTGAGAATTCCCCACCTCTTGTATAAGGAACAACACAAAAGGTGCAAAATTTATTACAACCCTCTTGCACAGATAAAAGAGCAGACATATCGCTAGTATTCGTATTTAACTCTTCAGCCAATGAGGCAAATTTAGCGTCAACATCAAATTCAAGATTAATAGTCCGAGAAGATTTATTGGTTGCATTCTTTTTGCTGATAACATCCTGTATTAATTTGTCCACAGACTGAAGGGATTGAGGACCAACAACAACATTCACATAGGGAGCTCTTTGAAAAATTTGCTGTCCTTCGGCTTGAGCAACACAACCTGCAACTACGATTGTAACTTCATCAGAATTCACAGCATTGCGAATTCTGCCCAATTCAGAATACATTTTATCAGCAGCTTTTTCCCTAATATGACATGTGTTTAAGACGATTATGTCAGCATTTTTGCAATTATCAGTCAGAGTGAAACCTAACGCTTGGATCTTATTGGATATTAAAGCCGAATCATAAAAATTCATCTGACATCCATAAGTTTTTATGTAAAGCTTGCCCATATTGAATCTATTATATCTATATATATAATTAATACCACAAGCCTAACAATGTAGCAATTATAGACTTAACAAAAGCCAGAAATACAAAGATGAAAATTAATCTATTTTTGACTTGCCATTTTTTGCCAAGCTAGGAAATTTGATTACATAGCAAATTTTATACATTAAATATATATTTTAAATATATTTTCAATAGGAAAAAACAAATTATAGGATTTTTTATTTCTTTGACAAAAAAAATAATTTAAACCTGCAGCAAATCAGCACTGAATGAAAGTACAAAAACGTGGAGGCAAGCGGAATCGAACCGCTGACCTTCTGCGTGCAAAGCAGACGCTCTACCAACTGAGCTATGCCCCCAAATATTTTTTTCATTATACCATACCCATAGTTTTACAACAAGACAACAATCACTTCTAATACAAGAAAAACATTATTAAACAATCCAACAAGGTTGAATAAAAGAAACAGGAAATATAGAATAATCATCAATCAATATATTTAATCAAAAAACATACATTGCAGACAATATCAAATAATAGAAAAGCCCACTACGACTATCAGATTATAGAAGAAATAGAAGCAGGCATTGTGTTGAAAGGCACTGAAGTGAAATCCCTGAGATTCAATAAGGCCAACATAACATCTTCATACGCCTTTGAGCAAAACGGGGAATTCTGGGTCAGTGACATGCATATACCTCAATACAAAGCTGCCAATATGAACAATCACGACCCAAAAAGAATTAGAAAATTATTATTACACAAAAGACAAATTTCAAAAATCATAGGAACTTTAAAAATAAAAGGATTATCATTGATAATTTTATCTGTTTTTTTTAATTCTAATAACATTGCAAAGATAAAGCTAGGACTTGGAAAAGGAAAAAAGAAATACGACAAAAGAGAAACAATAAAACAACGAGATTGGCAAAGAAGCAAACAAAGAGAGTTTTTCAAGTAAGCACTCACAATCAACATTGATATTAATATAAAGCTTTGACATTTGTATTGTCACGTGCTGTAATCATAGTACATTTCTTAATTCATAAACTTGCGTGGAAGAACACTATCTTTTCATTAATGCAAACTCCTTAAAAAAAAGAAAAAGGAAGGAATATGTGTTTAAGATTCTCTGCGGATCTGCTTCTTTAATACCGTTCGTTTTCTTGGCTTTTATATTTTTTAATTCTATGTACAATGGATTTGGAGCAATGTTTCATACTAAAATATTGATTGATATAGAAGATCAACTTGTAATTGAAAACAGACAACAAGCTTCAGATGCATTACAGCAATCTTTACATAAATTATTACCAAGTATTTCTTTGGATAATTATACTTATATATTAGATATAGACTCTTCAAGACAATTGCTTGCAGAAGGTAATGGGAGAGTTTGGTTCAAAGCATCAACTTTGGTAGACAGCGTATTTAGAAATAAACAGCCTAATCAACAAGAAAAAATAACAACCATAATAACAGAACTTCAAGAACAAAAAAGAATAAAAAAATCTTTCAATCCTGTGTTTTTTCTGAAGTCAGACTCTAGAAACCCCAAAAATGCAGGCGTTTTGGGAGCTATACTTGGGTCAGCTCTAACAATCATTGTTTGCCTAACAGTGGCAATTCCTATAGGAGTTTTATCTGGTATATACTTAGAAGAGTTTATGCCTCAAAACACATTAAATCGATTCATACAAACAGGCATCAATACTTTATCTTCCACACCTGCAATAATATTTGGAATATTGGGCTTGGCACTTTACATCAACTATCTTGGTATGCCAAGATCTTCAGCGCTAGCCGGAGGTTTGACTCTTTCATTGATGATGCTACCCACAGTTATAATATCAACGAGACAATCTGTATCTAATATCCCCTCTAGTATAAAACAAGCTGCTCTAGCTCTTGGAGCATTAAAGACCCAAGCAACATTGCATCACACCCTTCCACTTGCATTGCCGGGAATATTAACTGGGATAATTTTAGGATTGTCAAGGGTGTTAGGAGAATCAGCACCATTGCTTATGATCGGAATGTTGGCTTTTATAGTAGATCTACCAAGTGGCTTTATGGAGCCAACAACAGTTTTCCCAACCCAAATATACATATGGTCCGCAACATCTGAGCCTGGCTATCAAGAACTCACTTCGGCAACTATTCTTATATTATTGATAACACTATTATGCTTTAATTTTTTAGCCAGCTTGATACGCAACAAGTTTGGTCATAAGTTTGATTAAAATGCCAATACATAAATATTGCATTAGTGTTATTTGCTTTTGGTCGCTTCTATTCTTAATTGTTAATTTCAATAATTAATCCAAAATTTCTTGTAATAATAAAGGTTTGTGTGTAGAATAAAAAAATTACTTTGTATATCAAATAATCTGTATGAGCCATCTACAAGGAAAAGTAGCTCTTGTCACTGGCGCCTCTGGAACTATAGGCGAATCGGTTTCTTTAAGATTTGCCAATGAGGGGGCACACGTCATATTAGTCGGACGCAATATCTCTGAGCTCGAGAGAGTTGATGATGCTATAAGTAAAGCTGGAGGGTCTGCAACAATAGCTCAGCTAGATCTTATGGAGCATGATAAAATCGCCCTACTATCTTCTTCTATTAAATCACGTTTTTCCAAGCTTGATATACTAGCATCAAATGCATCTTTGATGTCTTCTTTGAGCCCTCTGGTTGATTACTCAAGTGAAAATTGGTCTGAGATAATATCAACAAATTTAAACGCAAGCTGGAAACTCATAAAATGTTTTGATTCTCTTCTGAAGCTTTCTTCTGCTGGCAGGGCTGTATTTGTAACCTCAACTGTAGTTAGGTTTCATAATCAAGCTTTTTGGGGCCCATACGCTGTCAGCAAATCTGCTTTAGAAACTCTGGTACGTATTTACGCTGCCGAGTCAGAGCACAGCAATCTAAAAATAAACATGGTAGAACCTGGTCCATTAGACACCGAAACCTATAGAAAAGCATTTCCAGGAAAAGATTTACCTGACTCAAAAGCCGCATTGAATCAAATTTCAGACCTATTTGTTAAGCTTGCTTCCGAAGAATGTGTTTGGACTGGCAATATACATCATGCACAGTTCTAAAGCAATCTACATTGGTCTATGTGTATATTTCACACATCTATTACAAATAAAATTATTGTCACTATTCAAAGACAAATTGTTTGGACAAAAAATTTTTTGATATGCAATAATTTCACACAAACTTCATTTCACTACGAAATTGTATTTTTTAAAATGCATTGTTTGTCAGTTCTTCAATCAACCCAGAAGAATGTGTCCCTATTGCCACAAGAATTGTTTTCGCGGGGAAAAAAAAATTATCTTCACCTTTGAGAACATCGAGACCCAATACAGCTCTATCTTTTGTAACGATTTTAATCGGTTTGTAGTTCTCGCAGAACTCTATTCCTTCGGACAGTGCGCTTTCAAGCTCATCATGGTTTAATTTATAAGCAGGAGAGTCTTGTATTCTTTTTCTATACACAATTTTAACACCTCCAAGGCTTCTAACATACTTATATATCAATTCACGGTCACCATTAAAGCTTCTAATAATTTTCCCATCAGCTATAAGCCTTAAAGCGTTCTTTTTGTTTTCATCACCTAAAATCAAATCGATTGGATTATCGATTCCTGATTCAACAATAGAATCATATTTCTGAAGAAATTTCAAGGCTTGAATCGGATAGTAAGCCAGAGCTTCTGTAGCACTATCTATTGCAGTCAACCCTCCACCAATCACAACAACAGGAAGCATTATTTGCAAATTAACTTCCGAGGATAGTTTGTAAGCACCACACATTTGCAAAGACATCAAAAAATCCGAGGCCATCCTTACTCCTTTTGCCATAGAATTTTCAATGTCTAAAATTTTAGGACTACCAGCCCCACTGCAGAGAGCAATATAGATGAAAACCCATTTTCACTGAATCTTCATAGGTTATATTAGAACCAAATCTAACACCTCCATGCAAAGAAAACCTTTGATTTCGTAACAATAATATATATATGTATTTCAAATACAGTTTGTTCCATCTTGGTGTAATTCCATATTCCATGACACCACCAAAACCGAAAATCGTTCTATCTTCTATTGTTTCATCATCCAGATATTTAATTGGGACAAATTCATGCCTAGAACCATCAGGTGAGACTCCACAAATACTTGGTTCAATAGGTTCTATTTTAAAACCATCGATACCAACAACCATATGGCCTTCATTGAGAAGATAATGAGATAAAGTAAAACCAGACGGACCCATACCAACTACTAAAACTTTCTTGGAAGATTCCTTTTTTATCAAAATTGGCGATTCTCTGTTCAATGGATTCCATCGAGTAAACAAGCTATATATCTCGAAACCATAAGGCATAGATAAAACTGTAGAAACAATGTTGCTCTCTACTCCTGGTATGTTTACCGGGTCTTGTTTTTGAAATATACACGACTTTGAGCAATCATTGCATATTCTATACCCAGTGGCGAGACACATTGGATTGTCTAGCATTATCATGGCTAATGCACCTATATCATTGCCTTGAGACTTTAAAAAATTCATTTCGGATATTTTTTGACCCAATGGGCAACCTTTCATTTCTAAACCCAATTCAGAAACTTGATATTCACCGTTTTTTTTCTTAAAACCTTTCCTACATGAGTCTTTGTTACGTTTATGGCAATATATACAATAACTTGCATTGTCAAATGCTTTTGAATCACTTAAGCCAGAATCAGTCAAGCAGAACCCTGTTCTTGGGCGTATTTTCTTGGAAACAAAACTATCCATATCTTTTTCCATTTCGATCAAATTGGAATAATCAAGTTTTTTAGGAGTAGAATATAATATAGAACCCTCTTCACCATGACGCAATCTTGCGTATTGCGCGGCGATATTTATATTCTCTTGGTACATCGTAGGATCTTTTATCCATTCAAGTACTTTGATTGAATATGCATACTCAGATTTGAAATTTCGCCCAATAATCTCCGACAATCTGAATTCTAAGTACTTTATATCTAGTGCGATTTGACTGCTTTGCTTCAATGCATAACGCTGAACAAAATTACGCTTGCATGAATAAATTGTCTTTAATTCCTCATATTTCGCGCTTTCCCGCTCAAATCTATTTCAAATAGTTCCGCAACAAACACACTCAAATCAAATGCTATTTCAAAAATATCTTCGCTATGCTTTCTAAATTTCTCAAACTTGTCGTCCAAATCACTTATTCCTTCTATGGAATATAGACGCTGTATTTCAAAATTTAACATACCAAGACAAATTGATGTACTTATATATTAGTATCTTATTATCAAATCATATGCCATACAAGTGGTAAAAAAAAAACACAAAAACAATAATTTTTTTGTTTTTTGACTCGATGTTTGATTTTATACAAAAAAAACACAAGATATAGTTTCCTTATTTGTCTAAATTGATTGTAAAACTACATATAATTTATTACGACATATGCAAACATGTATATACAAAAATCATTCTATGTCTAGTATTTCTGGATCTATAATTTAAATTCTAATGATTGAGAAATTCAGTTATAAACTCAGTTGATTTTTAACATAAAATTAGTGTACAAATGGTTATAAGGTAATCTTTTCTATCTACGTGGTGTATGACAAAATATAAAAAAGACAAATATAAAGTATTGGTGCTGGGTGGAGGTGGAAGGTCTAATGCTTTGCTACGCTCTTTGTCTGAATCTCCAATGCTAGATAGTTTGTATACTACAAACAAACATAAGGAATTCTTAAAACATGCTAATTATTTAGATGTAGATTGCTCTAATTTCCCCAGATTAGCATGTGCTTGCAAAGAAAACCAAATCGATATAGTTATCCCATCTCAAGAGAAATTTCTGGCCCAAGGAATATCAGACGCATTAACTGCTGAAGGAATAGAAGTATTTGGCCCAAACAAGAATTCATCAAAGCTTGAGTCTTTCAAGAGCTACGCTAAAGATTTTTGTGATGCTAACGACATTCCCACTGCTAAACATTGGCAATTTTCAGATAAAAATTTAGCATGTCAATTCCTAGAAGGAAACCAAGTATTCCCTATAGTAATAAAAGCTGACGGGCTAGCATCTGGTAAAGGAGTAATTATTTGTCAAAACATAGATGAAGCAAAAGATGCTATTGAAGTAGTTTTTAGCGGGAAGTTGGATGGTAAGGGTGACGTTGTAATAATAGAAGAATTTTTAAAAGGTAAGGAAGTAGGGTTTTTTGTTCTATTAGATGGAAAAAACTTGAAATATTTTGGAGCCGCAAGAGATTATAAATCAGTCAGTTATGATGGTAAAAATTATAATACAGGTGGCATGGGATCTTTCACTCCTGTGCCAGATATAGATATAAAAGCAGAAACAAGCCATAATGCGCAATATAATATACCCAACTATAAATGGAATGTACAATGCTCAATACAATTCAAAGGAATATTGTTTGCTGGAGTAATGTTCGCCGAAGATGGTCAAAACTACTAGAATATAATGTGAGATTCGGCGATCCAGAAACGCAGAGCCTTTTAATGAGGATTAAAAGTGATTTTTTGGAATTAATTGTTGCCACAGTGGAACAAAAACTAGGGCCAGATTCCTCTGTCGAATTCAACAACAATCATGTTGTATGCTTGGTAATGGCCACAAATGGATACCCTATTCAGTATAAAAAGGGGTCTATAATAAAAATACCAGATCTTTCCATGCATCCCGACGTTCATATACTTCATGCTGGATCTGATTTTGATTCATCTGGCAACCTAATAGCTGTATCTGGAAGAGTATTAAATATAGTTGCAACGGCATCATCTCTATCAGAAGCTAGAGAAAAAGCTTTTTTGGTTGCAAATAAAATTGATTGGCCAGAGGGATTTTTATTGGATGAAATAGCAGCTGTGTAAAAAACAAGTAGACAAGATAAATTTATAGGAACAGCACTATAATATAAATTATGCTCTCATATATAGCTTTGAGTTGAAATTAACATTTAATGTATCGAAAAATGACAAATAGAGACTTTCTTGATATTTTTGATTTAATTTCTTGAAGCATTAATATTTGCTTTATTTTTTAAAGCAGACCCACATTAGCACTAGAAAGTGCCATTAAGCATAATCTCAAAATACTAATTTGTGGAAAATAATTTTACAGAATTGGGATAAAATGAAGTATGTATAAAAAAGAATATACAAAAATGTTGGTGCCCGGGGGGGGAGACTCGAACTCCAAGGTTAACAAAACCCACGGATTTAAGTCCGTTGCGTCTACCATTCCGCCACCTGGGCAAATATAGAATCACACACCCTTCTAGAATAAAATTCAATAACTAATTGAGGATTCATTATAGTTTGGTAAGGAGCTTCAGAAAATAAAGCAAGCCTTAAAAGCTTGATTGTAAATTTTTCATATGAAACATCAAGATAAACTGAACACGCTGATCAGAAG